>NC_049170.1:2495018-2642474 GCF_009769625.2 Cygnus olor | reverse complement strand
AATTCAGTCCCTTCCTTCCTTTCATGGTGGTTAGGATTTTTAGCCACTATATTTCTTCCCCATTAATCAGACAGAGCAAGTGGTTGTGTTTAGAGCCATAAAGTAAAAGCACCTCCCTCCGCCAGCAGTCTTCTTTTGTGTGAGAGTTGGTAAGGGTGAAAACCATGATTGTTAAATCAAACAATCCGTTGAACAGCACCTCACTGCAAGCAAAAGGTTTTAAACTTCTTTTAATCATTTGCTTGACTTTCTGTTTTCTTACCCAAAGCAGCAAGTGTTCAGATTTCATCAAAACTTAGACCACTTCAGGTTGGTCTGAATGTTCTCTGAAGTAACTCTTCTGAGGTGCACAGACAAACTGACTTCTCTCTTGAGGACACATGCAGTGCTTGGATTCATAGTCAAGACATACATTGTTTAACATGTTATCAAGGTGCAATTCATCTATTCAGCTCATGCTGAAGCAGACCCCTGCAGCTGCTCATTTTGGCCATCCTGGATACCTGGATATTAGCAGGTGTATGTTTAGAAAATTGGATCTTAACCAAGTTGTCAGTTCATCTATTGTACCTGTCCTTCTCTGCATCTTTATGTTGGCAAGCTTGAGGTAATTCAGACTGGTTTATTCAGCATTAAAAGTGGGTCAGGCTATGGCATATTCCTTGGCATTTGCAGGGGGATAGAGCACACCCATGGGCAATAACTCCATTTTGGCTGATCTAATGATCTGTCAAATCATGGTGAACTCGTTGTGACTCCAAGTTTTCTGAAGGAAGGTCAGGCACAATGTCCCTAAAAGCAAAATCCTACTCCCCTGTCTCCACACTTCTCTGATTCAAACTGGGGCTAAATTCTGGGGTAGAATAACAAGAGCAGCCATAAGCAAGAATATCTGCAATGTAATGTTCACCAAGCTGCACGCACACCAAGTTCATTGGTTCTAAAAAGGTCCTGTTTAGTTTCTTACTTTGATCTCAGCCCAGAGCAGAGCAGGCCTAGGGGAGGCCTCATGGCGGCCTACAGCTCCCCCACGAGGGGAGCGGAGGGGCAGGCGCTGTGCTCTGCTCTCTGAGGACAGCGACAGGACCCGAGAGAACGGCATGGAGCTGGGACAGGGGAGGGTCAGGCTGGGTGTTAGGGAAAGGTTCTGCACCCAGAGGTGGTCGGGCACTGGGACAGGCTGCCCAGGGACGTGGGCATAGCACCAAGCCTGCTGTAGCTCAAGAAATGTTAGGACAGTGATCTCAGACACAGGGTCTGGTTTTGGGGTGGTCCTCTGTGGAGACAGTGGTTGGGCTTGATGGCTCCGGGGTGACCTCATTGCAGCTTTTCAGTACTTATAGGGGGCTTATAAAAAAAGATGGAGAGTGACTCTTTGCTCAATCAAATAATGACAGGACAAGGGAGAATGGATTTAAACTAAAAGAAATTTAGATTAGAGATTAGGAGGAAATTCTTCACTCAGAGGGTGGTGAGGCACTGGCACAGGTTGCCTAGAAAAGCTGTGGATGCCCCATCCCTGGAGGTGTTCGAAACCAGGCTGGATGAGGCCCTGTGCAACCTAATTTAGTGGGTGGTGTCCCTGCCCATGGCAGGGGGGTTGGAACTAGATGATCTCTGAGGTCCCTTCCAACCCAAGCCATTCTATGACTCTGTGATGATTTCTATGATCCTTGTGGGTCTTTTCTAACTCAGATATTCTGTGATTCTATGATTTTAGGTATTTCTTCAGCATTGTGTGTCCAGAACACAGCAGGTTATGGTACACAGGGACTAAGCCTCAGTGTATAAATCAGTGTTGTTCACTGGAAGAAAAGTGACTTGTATTTACATGAGCTGTGAAATCCTGGTGATACATGCAAACAAAACAAAATTAAGGCAGATTTCAAAAGTGAGACTGCTCTTCTAAGACTGTGAAAACACTAAGGTATGGACAAACAAGTAATTTTATGGCTGCTTCTGTGGCATGAGTGCATCGAAGTGGGTAGCTGCAATTGCAGGAAAAAGATTTTTTCTCCCTTTCAGTTTGTCTGCCGTCAATCTTTTATTCTGAATACAGACTAATACTTTTTTTTTTTTTTTTTTTTTTTTTAATAGTAGTTTCTATGAAAGGTATATAAATCAGAAGTTCAAATTAAATTTCTATCTGACTACTCCAGAACACAGATAACAAAAACTTAGCAGTCTTCTTATGGAAGGTGCATACACTTATCCACTTATTAATATATTCATATATGTTTAATTGGACAAGCTGCTTCCAATTGAACATAAAAATTGTCAAATCAACTCTTGGGCACTGCTAGGAATTCAGTACCTGAAAAAGATTTCATATAAGGATCATTGACAGCTCTCCATCACTTTTTATCAATGACTGTTTTTTTCAACTTAAAAGATGGGAGGGAGTGGGAGTATATATACCAGCAGAGTCTCCTGCTTGTTTTGTCCATTGTGATTTTGGATCCAAGGGGCTTTTCTTAGATCACAGCATTGTAAAAATATGGAACAGAAGGCTTGAAGACAAAATCACAATCATGGCAAGATTCTTCCTTCACTTATTTTGCCAGCACAATTAAGTAGTTAAGAAAAAAAAAAAAAAAAACCTAGGACCTGAGATATTTTATAAAATTTTCCAGTAAATATTATCTGTAATCAATGATTTTATGTAAATGTTAGTATCACAGAACTATTTAACTGAAATTTCTCTCATCTCTTTAGCTTATTTCTTGGGGAACCTATTCTGTTTTTTTTTTCTTTTTTTTTTTTTTTTTTTCTATATTTTTCTTGTTCCACTGCCACTCATGCCTTTGCTGTGTAAGGTGTCATAGCTTTCTGTTGTCAATATGCTCTCCAACCAAGGTCTGATTGAATCAACATCTCTCTGGACTTATACAGAAGAGAAAGAGTGCGGTATGTGATTTTCTTTTTTAAATGACTGGTTCAACTTGCACAGAATGAATTTATTTTAACAATATTTTGGTCAAAAGGAACTGATATTTTCTTACTCTGAAAAATCAATACTATTATCTAGCTCAGGACAGAATGAATCACACCTAACAATAATCTTAATATTGATTTAATCTCTGCTATTATAAAGTGTGGTATAGGTATCTAACTCAGATGAGCATATCTGAAGTTGAAAACCCCATTCAGTGGCATGAATCCCTTACATTATGTCCAAAGATTTTGAGAAGCTGACAGTCTATGGGCAAATATTCAGTTGGGCTTTTTGGACTGACACCACTGGAGGATCTACATTTAACTATCACAAAGACTAGTGTATATTTCACAGATTTTTCATCTCAGGTTTGCCATGGGCAGAGTTGAGTTTTTAAGCCCAGAGACCAGTCACTCTGTTTTCCTGCACAGGAATTTTCCTGCTCTGCTTTTTTTCCTCACCCCCAGATGAAGGCAATGAGCATGAAGACCTACCCTCCTTCCACATGTTTGCTGCTGGTCACCAAAGAGACCATTCGCCCTTCTGTCCACACATCTGATAGTGATCCAAGCTCAGAGTGGTTACAATAACACGATATCCTCTAAACATACAGATGTGCACACACATGCATGTACAGAGGGCTTTGAAGTCCTCTAGGTTTGACACAGAGTGTGAGGCTGATTTCTGCTGTGTTTTAGTTTGGTTTTACTGCTACTATTTTGTTTAAACATACCTTTTGTAGGGACTATGCTCTTTGCTGTTCCCGTGAGCAGGCAGTTATTTTTTTTACCCCTTCCCCAGCATTTTTTTTTTCTCAAACACTCTCCTGATAGGGAATTTGCACATGTTCAAAACAGAAATAAATGTTTAGCTTTTTTTTAAATTTCTTTCTTCCTTTTTGCCCCCTTTTCTTGGAGCTGCATGAAGGCAAGGCTGTAAGAATATGGCATGCTTTCCTACAGCAATCATGTGAAAGCCGTTAGAGAGCTGCCCTTAACTTGTACCATATCCCCAGTCAGCCCCAATAAAAAAGACACAAGAAATATGTACATGCCAGTATATTCTTATATGGAATCAATCTCTATTTTGTTGTTAAAACAGTAAAGGAAATTTAGTGTTGAAAGAATGTGCTTTTTGAAAAAAAGGCCACTAGATAGCTCAGGGGGCTCACACCAACAAAGAGACATACCTACCTCCAGTTAAAAGTCTAGCTTTTTGGAAGTGCTACTCCTGTTTTAAAGAGTACTTAGTCTTTTAGTAGCATGTGAAGATCTCAGTTAGCTCCAAGCTTGACTTTCTTAGGTGTTTTAAATAAATATTCTTTAAAAGCAGTCTCAGACCTGAAAACCTTGAAGTCTGGATGGAAAAGTTGCCTAAAGGAAGGCATAAGATGAGTTTCAAGGTCAGGTACTGAGGTACTCTGAAATTAAGGGTGTGACTATTTTCATCTCACTTTGCCTACCTCGACATGATGTGCCAAATTTGTCTGCATAGTTTCCCCCTAAAATCACTGCAGAGGAATAAACGCATACAAGAAGGGATTCATTTTCTCCCTCTTATTTGCCCCTCTCAGGACAGGAGATAACCTCTCTCTCTCATTGATTCCAAAGTCAAGCTGGGTGAGTGAAGTTTAAATAACTAAAATCTGGTGAAATATTTGCATACTTATAGATGTCTCTGATGTTACATAACACATCCAAGAGAGCCAAAGTCTATTTCTATGCTTTTTGAAATTCTTCTTGATACCTTAATCATGACACCATTAGTAAAAGCTGAGATGGTCTGTAAACACTTAGTATCTCTGGAAATCTTCAAGTTAACATAGAAAACCCTTCTCTCTCTCTCTCTCTCTCCTCTATCTCTCTCTCTCTCTCTCTCAATTCCTAAAAACAATCTATAGAATTGATTTAAGAATTTCATACTTTTTGATTTAGGATTTAATCTGTTTGTATAATTTGTATCTTTTCAGAATATATTTTCTTGAAAACTTCCAGTGCTTCCACAGAACCACAGTGGTCTGCCCCAAGATTTACTTTTTCTTGAAAGTTTTTTCCTTTAGGGAATGTCTTTCTGATAGTTCAGTGGTGGTGTAGAAACTGACCTTCTTGAATCTCAGGGTATTTTTTGACTCACTGGTGGCTGTTCACATCACCTGAAAGAACACCACAAAAATTACAGATGGCAACAAATGACTAACCAAATGAGGCACTTCTGTGAAAGGACCAATGTAACTCCCATCACCACTGAGCGGGGAAGGAGGAGTCACAAGATACCTAAGAACTTCAAGTTCTTGTATGGCTATATTATAAGCATTTTAGGAAAAATACCACAGACATGCACCACCTGATACATTAGATCATATGGAAAGGTGAGTTGGACACTCGCCGTGACATTTAGGTTTGGAGAAGAGAGGATGCTGACTGGCTATGAACAGAGTACTCTTAGTAACCATTTCAATTCCTTTCTCCTACCCCATCCAAGAAAATGAGGTTATCCAAAACAGGTAAAGCAAAGGAAAGTTGCAATAATGTATGGGAGCATAACATATATATACATATATATATATATGATATATATATATATGTATATATACACACTTTTTTTTTTCCCTTTTCTAACCTGACTGGCTAAAGGGTTTCTTAAGAGTTGTTAATCACATCTCTCTGGTTAACTTCATCTCTGAAGTAAGGGGATAGAAATTCCCATCTGGATCTAAGAAAATGTTCAGCAGGAAATTTAGTTTTAAAGGGACCCATTCTTTTGTTTTCATGGTTGTACATAAACTGTCATTTTCCAGGAACATTACTAATGTAACTGTCATGTTGATTGAAGTTTGCTGAAAACACTGAATAGAATGGTCTGTGGTGGTCATTAAATAGCTCAATTCTTCTATAATTTACATTTGGTTTTACATTTAAATATATCTGTAAATTCCTGTTGGTCAGAATGAGAAAAGTACACAAAATCCTTTCCTGAAGAAACCTACTTTGGTCTGGAGCTCCCTTTTTCAGGGTAAACAACTATGTTTGCCAGTCTGGCTCTCCTAATTAGTCTGTTTCAGCTGTAAACAATTTCAGCAATATGATGTAGAGGAAACTAAATTTGCAAAGCATAAAGTGACTTGTGGGCTAAAACTGAGAGACATCGCCTTCAGATTAGGGGCCTTGGAGAATGATGCTCCCAGTTTATGATGGAATGAAATATTTTCATTTTCATGCTTAGACACTGTAGTAATGAAGAACAAAGAAAAGTAGACAGCTTAATTTGTATGAAAACACATTTTTATATGGGAACATATTTTTTTATAAGTAAAATGGACTTCAGATTTTATCTAGAAGGTATCAGAAATAAGAAGTAAGAAGAGCTTTTTAAGTCCACATTAGTAATAAAGAATAACCAAGAAAAAAATCTGCCTCTTTCTATTTGGGCTGGGTAATTTAGTGACAGAAGAAAAAGATAAGGCTGAGATACTCCACACCTTTGCCTAATTATTCTAACAGGTCTCCCAGGTGTCTGTGTCTTGGTGGAATTCAATGAAGAAAACTATCATCAGTGGATCAAAGTCGAGACAGGGATTACTTGAAGTAAGTTGACCTATGCAAGTCCATGGGCTGCATTAAAAAGGGTGCTGAAAGAACTAATGTTCTTTAAGTATCTTAACATCTCTCAAAGGTCCCCTTGAAGATGAGGTCCTTGACACCTGGGGAAAGGGAAATGTTTTCCCCTTTATTCAACGTATAATGTTTTCTGCTTTTTCAACCTGTACCAAAATGAAGACCCGGGAAACTCCAGGCCAATCAGTCTCACTTCGGTCCAAGGAAAAATCATATAGCAAGTCCTCTTGGAAGATTTCAGGTCATGTAGAGGAGATGGAGGTTAGGAACAGTCAACATGAATTTGCCAGAGATAAATCATGACTACTTCATTGCCTTCTAAGATAAATGACAGGATTTCTGGATAAGGTGAGAAAAAGGGATGCCATTTATTTCAGCTTTAGCAAATATTTCAATATGGTACCCCATAAGAAAGAAGCTGAATCCAGGCTCTTCACAGTGACGCATTACAGGAGGCTGAGAGGCAACAGGATAAGTTGTATGAAGAGCTATTTGGACTGGAGCAACTATTACAGATAAGGAGAAACTTATTCCCAGTGACAACAATCAGTCATTGGATTAGGTTGCCCAGATAGGTCGTTCAGTGTCTGTCTTTGGAGGTTTCCAAGACCTGACTGGAGAAAGCCCTGAACAACTTGGTCTGACTTCATTGCAGTTGAGAAGGAGGTTGGAGGAGAGATGTCATGAGGTCCCTTCCAAACTGCACTATTCTGTTATATTACATGGGTTCATGATTTGGAATTACTCTGGGGTCAAGTTTAGATGGAAAATGGTGGTCTAATAAATCAAGCAAAGAAATCATGAAGCAAGAAAATAAGAAAAAAAAAAATCTGTAGTGAACAACAACAAAAAAGTGAACTTTTTTTTTCTTTTTTTTTTTTTTTTTTTTTTTTTTACCTGTAGCTAATTCTAGTTGTAGACAAAATAACAAGCTTGCAATTATTACTAGGTTGTAGTTTCATTATGAACTTAGTAATTCCCTCAGAAACGCAAGTCCTGTTGTTCTTGGTTCTGTACAATTGTGAATTTTGTGTTCAATAGATCTTGGTTTATAATTCTGCAACAAAAAAGGATTAGACAGAGGAAACAGATAATTTTCCCAAGGCTATGCTGTCAAGAAATATTAAAGATAGTATCCCGAATGGGTTTGTACCACACAGTTTACCAAAAACAAACCAAACAAAAAAACAAACAAACAAAAACAACAACAAAAACAACACTGTAGTGGAATGGGTTTACAGCATTAACGAGGTGACTCCTCATACATACCTAAGGAAGTGGTACCCTTTAGCTTCAAGGTTACTGGAAATCTATTAAAATATTAGAGTTGCCTTAGGAAATCAGAAGGATGGAGTTAAATAACCTTTTGCAGATAACATACAAGAGTTTAGTCTCCTAATTTATTTTGTTACACAGAGCTGGTTTTGATTGTTCTGTGAACACTGTGGAAGCAGATGTTTCTTGCTCTAGTAATGGCCACTGCTCTTTGATCCTGGAAGAAACCAGAAACCACAGATGGGATGAAAAACACTAAGTGTTCTGATTAAGATTTGGGACCAGGAAAGGTAGGCTTTCTATGCATACCTATTCTCTTAGCACATGAATTATGGGGCCTAGGCCTAGGACCCTCAGTCTGAATATCCAGCGTGCTGGGCAGCTCCTTTAGGAAGAAATAGAGTCCTTTTCCTTGTGCATATGATATAGATTCACACAGGGGTATATAATACTAATAAGAGTCATATTCAGCCCCATAGAATCTTAGTGTTTGTACGTAATATTGCAAATGTAAGCACAGAGCAAGATTATTTTGGTTTATGACTGACTCTCAGTAAAAGAAAATATCTTTGCGCTGCACATACAAGGAGCATACCTCAACAAGAAAATGAGAATTCTTGTTCACTTGTTAACTATTATCTAGCCATACCCTCAGAACAGGCTCTTGTTGCCTCTGGCAGCATCAATGTGCATCATTCTGTTCAGTTCCTAATCCATTGCAATCCAAACAATCTCAAATAATTTACATCATATGGATCCTTGTGAATGATGGGGGTCTGAAAGGACTCATACCTTCAGTTTAGCTTGCTAAAACTAAGGTCAGGAGGTGGTGGTTGCCTTTCAAAGAGGTAGCTGATACAACTGGTGACGTCTGCTCCCAGGGCAGATCAGGGGATCAGGACAACAATGTGTGAACAAGTCCCAGTCTTTTGGTCTAACTGAGGTGTCTAGGACCACCAACAGTTGATTGCAAGAGCAAAATTTACTGATGTGCAGTGGAGTGAAAGAAGTTACTTGCAGAGTCTGAAATAGGTCTTCAGCTAGACTGCAAATCATAATCTAGGTTGGTGCTACAATTTTGCTGAGTTTCACCCTGCATGATCTCACTGTATAAACTGTGATTTATCTTCCCAAATTCATAGCTCCTTTGCTGTCACATCATATTGCAAACATATCTAATTAGTTCACTGCTGTTATTCAATTTCAAGATTTCTTTTTGGCATCACAGAAATGTATTTTGGATGGGAGCTGAGTGACATTTTTGATGAGCAATAAATATGTTAAAATTCAGCATCTGAGATGTGTGGGAGGTAACAAAACATGTTTGAAAAATTCATTTCAAATTTGGCAAAATGTTTCAGCCAAGAAAAAAAAGGGAGACATTTCAAAGCTGTTCAGTTTCAGATTTTCAAAAGAAAGCTTTTAGATTTTCCATAGTGCCTGACATCCAGTCTATATAAAGTGTTTAATCTTAAATGGGTAAAAATAATTAAACCAAAAATGTCTATGCAAACCCCAAACAAATCCAAGTGTTCAGTTTTTATCTTCCCACTTGAAAACCTGTAATAATTGTACCTTGATACCACCAAAATTACTTGTTTCTCCTTCTAACTTTTTGCGTAACATATTTTGTTTCACTTCATATATTTGCTTGTCTTCAAGGACAAGTGGTCTAAAAAATGTATTTTTTTTTCTTCTTTTCATTTTTTTTCAACTTCAGCTCTGTGGTGTATTAGTCTCATGCCTTTTTCTTCCCTGATTCTTTGCAACAAAGCTGTGTTATCATGGGGATCCCTGGGGAGCACAGAGCTCTCCTGAAAGGAATATGGTGTCACTTCCAGAGGTGGCTCTTGGCACCCTCACTACTCACTGCAGCCTTGTCAGGCCTTTTGGGGCTCATTTGTTTTCTATATTGCTTTGGTCAGTTTTTAAAAGTCAACCATGTTTAGAGTTAGGATGTTGCTAAAAGAAATGGCTGGGAAAATCTAACAGCCCACAACCACCTCTCTCTCCTATTCCTCCCACTGCACATCCCCTTTTCTTTCTCAGTCATACATTCTTCTTTCCTCTTTTTCATTGGCTCTGGCATTTATCTGATCCCTCTGCAAGCTAATACATTTCATGTATACATTTGAAAACAATCCTTCTTTTTTACCCTTGCTAAGTCAGATTTTGGTCAGTTCAGTAAGCTTAATCTACTTTCTAAGGGGTTAAATCAGCATCAAAGATAGCATAAAGGAGAGATGAATCCAAATGATCAGAGTGACAAAAGAGTAAGAGAAATCAGAAAGAAAGGAGTAACAGAAAGGGCTTGATAATAGTGAGCTGTTAGGCAATCTCTGTAGGAGTGTCTAACATTCTGTAACATTATTAGGGTTCAGAGTTAACATTTCATTAATAACTCTATATTTATCATCTCAGAAATGAACAACTACCCTAAAGGTGTTGTGTTTCCAGCCTTAGATTATGCAACTGTATCTCCATCCCACTCTACTACGAATTTTCTGTTGGAGCAGAAAATGTATGAGCCTAGTGTTCTACTTGATGATTTGAGGAACATACTAAGGAAGAGATAAAATATAGACTTGTACATACTTCTAAAATATTTCTTAAAGTAGCATTATTCTATGTGAAAATGTGCAGTGCCCCTTAGTGTCGCTGCAAGAAGGCAGAAAGTGTTCATTGGCATGTCTTCATGCATGACTAATTCTACCAGACAGAATTCATCCAGATAATGATAAAACTATCTGTATCACCCTGTCTTGTTGCTCTTGCATCAACACTGGTTAGAAGAATGAGTCATAGGACTTAGGATCCACAGGCCAGATCTTGTCTGTTCTGTGGCATCATCTTTATTGCTATTAATATCTGATGTGCCCCTGTATGTGCTAAGTTCCAGGTTGATCAAGGAACATATAGTTCCTGTATCTCCTTATAATATTATATATCAGTTTAGACACTGTGAAGTAATTTTGCATTTCTTGCAGATCACAGGCTGCTGAAGGAAAGAGTTATATTTAAAAAGAAGAGTGAGGGAATTCATGACCTGAGGTCCTGAGTTTGCAGTTTAGAAGGGGACTGATTTCCAGGGCTGATTTCCAGGACTCCTACAGCAGGTTTCCACAACCTGTTGTGCATTGCCAACTCTCCTCTCTATCTGTTGCATCTGTACCACCACCATTTAAAAATAATGTCATAACTTAGTGAAACTTTTCAGTTCTATGCTCTATGTGTCGTATATAGCTGGTTGTCCTATTTTGATTTTGTTGCTGTTAGGGCAGAAGGTCTGTACAACATCATGCATTCTCATGCCAAAAAGAAAGCCAATGTCTCTAATTTGGTTTAGTGTTTTGGCCTCTGTCTGCCTGCTAATTGATGTATCAGAGCTGTGACATCCTGACACCATGATATCTCACAAACTGGTAAACCAAGAAGTTGAGCAGTTCACTCCAGCCTGCAGAGAGCCTCTCTGAACAGAACATGGTTTCACATAAACCTTAGTGCTGGGGATGCGGTAATGTTCAGAAACTCCCCTTGCAGTGGGGAGGGAGACGTAAGGGTAGCCAAAGAGAACAGTCACAGGAGAAGGAGTGCCATGTGTGTAGACTGAGAAGGCATATGGTTTACTGTGGGTCTGCAGCACCCTGGTGACTGTGGTAGGTGAAAGCATACAGCCTTTGCTCACCCCACGGTTCTCCTGAGGTAAGCAGCACAGTGGGTTTACTTAGGAGAAAGACTGCACAAGGGAGCTTAGTCCAGAGCATCTGATCTGGTGTAAATCCACTTTTAGGATTACATCATGGTGCCTCCTCAGGAGAGCCATGCTCATAGTCATTATGGGCAAAGCAACAAGCAAAGAGGAAGGACTGAACCATCTTGTTGAGGGTTGTAGACCAAACCTATCATCCCAGTATTCGTGCAATTCATAAAACAGAGCTAAAGAGCTCAGACCTTGCCTGTTAAAACAATAATCATGCTAATCTCAATGGGATGGTACAGTCAGGTTGCTGTATTGGGATGGTGGCTTCTGGTAGATTGCAATCCCTGCTAGAGTGGTGCCTTTGAGAGAAACTAGAAGACCTGGCACATGCAACTGAAAAAGAAGGCTACAATATAAGGGTTGGATGTGTTACAGAAAGGTCAGTGAGGACCTCCCGTCTCATTTCCTCCTTCCCCTGTACACACACAAATCTTCTGCTTACCCTTTTTCCCAGTTTTTTTAGTGTAGAAAAGATTAGTGCTGCTTGAGCCAACCAGTGAATGAAATAATGAACTCTCCAGATATTGTCCAGAATATCCAATATCTCACACTGCCATTACTTGACGTAGTACAATAAGGAAGATGTGTGTCTAAGGAAGGGGAAGGCAGGGGAAAGCTGCTGTGATACGAGGAGGCTGTTATGAGGGGCAGGATAAAGGCCAAAATAGAGAACACTAGGAAAGTACTTGTCATTGAGACACACTGCACACTTGAGCCACTCGTGCAGTTCTGGGACATAATTAGTTGAGTTCCAAGACTGTTCCCACCTACATACACACACAACCTCAGTCCAGAGAACACTTCAGGAGAGAAACCACTAAGGAAAGATTTGGAATGAGAAAGGGAAGAAAAGGGGAAGGGGAGCTATAATTTTGCAATTGGTGAGTGCCAATCCAGTACTCTCATGATCAGATTAGCCTTTTTTGAACAAAGTAACGGAGGAGACACTCAAAAGCTCAGATATCACTGAAGTCTTCAACCTCCCCACAAGATGTGTTCTGTAAGGCCACGTAGACCTGTTCATCACTAAAAGGCTGGGTTGAAGATTAGAACTAGAGGAAGCATTTCACAGAACCACAGGATCATGGAATGGCTGAGGCTGGAAGGGACATCTGGAGGTCACCTTCCATCCGCCATGCTCAATCTGGGACACTTATGACCGGTTGCCCAGGACCGTGTCCAAATGGCTTTTGAGTATCTCTGAAAAAGGAAACTCCACAACCTCTCTGGGCAACCCGTGCCAGTTCTCATTCACTTGCACAGTGCAGAAGTGTTTCCAAAGTTCAGATGGAACCTCTTCTATTTCTGTTTTTGCACATTGCCTCTTGTCCTGTCTCTGGGCACCACTAAAGGGAGCCTGGCTCCATCCTCTTTATGCTCTTCCTTCAGGTGTTTATAGACATGGATGAGATCCCCCTGAGCCTCCTCTTCTCCAGGCTGAACAGTCCCAGCTCTGTCAGCTACTTCTCATGTGTCAGATGCTCCAGGCCCTCCATCATCTTGTGGCCCTCCTTAGAGGAATGCCAGTACTCTTCTGTTACAAGGACCTAAATCTCCTTAACTGCTTCTGAACTCTGTTCTTAGGTCATGCTGTGTTTTTTGTTTTGTTTTGTTTTGTTTTGTTTTGTTTTTCTTTACTGTTTGCTAACAAAAAAACTCCCCCAAAAGATAGACAGTAACCCCCCAAAGAAATGCTGGACTCTAGACCTAGGGACATATGTGGAAGTAGATAGAGAAAAGTGGTAAATCACAACCTTTTTCATTACCTGTAATTCCTTCTCCACATGGGCAAGACACATGGGGACAGTGTGGCTATTTGGTGCTCTCTAGTGACCGCTCCATAAAGGTATTTACCACTCCTGTACTGCTGCTAATTGGTTGCATTTCAGCTGAAAAAAAAGTGAAAAGTTCAATGCTTCTGACCAGCACAAGTGAAGCTGGTTAAGCAGGTTCTGGTATTTGTACAATAATCTTTATTTTAATTAATTTTCATTTTCTCTCCTGAAATCTCGGTTTTGGGCTGGTTTTGCAGAGCAAATAGATTGTCTTCAGACAGCCATCCTAGAGAGATCTTTCTTATTCCCTTATAAGAAAGAGTGACAATCCAACATGTTTTTGTTTACCAGTGTCACTCTCTTGCAGTTCAAAAGCAGCCAGGAGGATTTGTGTGAAATGTTCTAGCATGAGAAGATCATGATAAAGCAAAGAATATTTGAGCCGAAGGGGCTGCTCATTAGAAATGTGATCAAAACCGCTCCAAAATCTGAAGGTGTTCTGCTGTGAGTGGTGGTGGTGAGTCAGCCCCCAAGAAGAGAGGGTTATAGTTTTGGGAAGTTTTAATAGTATGTGTCTATTGTGGTTGATGGAAATGCCAAGTTTGGAACATGACTAACAGGCATCGGAGCCAAAACAAGGATGGAGGATGGTTTTATTGAAAGAAGAGAATTGGAGACTAGAAGAAAACAGTAAGTGCAATCAGGATTTCCAAGGGCCAAAGAATGGATGAGCTCACCTTGTCTGTCTTCATTTATTCTCATCTATCTCCCCCAGCTTTTTAGTTCCACGGTAATTTCATCCAAATTTGACAAATGGGTAGAGGTCAGAAAGACATGTTTCATAAGCATAGGCCAAGAATGTAGTCCTATGAGACATGAGAGAGGCCAAACAGGAGCAACACCATTATAAGTCTTAACCTTCAGGGAGGAATCTGTGCACAGAAGATCCAGGCAGCTGACACAAACATGCCAGAAAGGACTTGCTGTTTGTACCATTCATGGAACAATACCCAGAAAGCTCATTGTCTTCTCCTATCCAAAACCACAGTGAGAAAATTATCAACCTGCACAACCACCTTGACTTTTTTGTCTTGCTCTTTCTCCTCTCGGTTTATTTGAACGCTGAGTAACCCATCAATCTTATCATAGGAAGAGTTATCCAGGAATGAGTAAAGTTCAAATGATATTGTCCTGGTGGAGCTGACCTTGACTCAAGGAAACTAATTCATCTTTGCCCATGTCTTAGAAAAAGTCTCTCCACCTGCCCACTGTTGTGAGCCCCATAGTAGAGAAAGCCTGACTGCCTACATATATATTCATGTCCCAAGGTTTAGGTGAATTTTTGCAGCTCTGCTCTGAAAAATAAACAAACAAACAAACAAAACACGCATTTTTTCTGTACCTGTAAAGAGATACAACAATTTCTTTTAATAGCAATCCACTGTCCAAATAGCTATTTTCATCCTAACATCAGAACCTTAATTTTCCAGATACACAAAACTCTGTCAAAACTGGTTCAAATTGGCTTATGAATTCAAAAAGAGGCCTAAACATAGGCACACTACCTGGTTGCATAAGCTTCATTTCCGTAGGAAAGCAGACAAGAAACCTCTTCCCTGACATGCTTTCTGTGAAAACTGGAAGGGAGAGAAAAAGGAGAGACCCACTTTCCAGTTCAGCCAGATGTTGATCCTTGTTCAAACTGGCACCTGCATTTAAGCCGAATCCAGTCTTTTTATTTACACTCCCCCCACCCTCCACGATTGTGGCCAGATGTTAATTGCTTTAATGTAAGGGAAGAAACAAAAAAATCAACATTGAAGATCTGGCCTGAGCCCTCTGCTTGGAAGATTTATTGGAGATGCAGGCTTCAAATGTCTGAGCCTGGAAATATTCCTTCCTTTTTGGCCCCCTCCTTCTTTCCCATCACCCCCTCACCCTCAGGCTGCTTATGCTTGTGTGTGCATAAGAGCTTCTCACACATCTGTCTTTATTATTGATAGACATGCTGGCATCTGATAGCATTTAGATTTACTGCCGTGTGAGACATGGTCTTTTTAAAGTGCTAATATTTTACCATCTTTCATGCTGAAAGAATGCCAACTTCTAAGAGGCCCAGTAGCCTTCAGGATAAACCTCTGGCTACTCACCTCTGCAGCCTGAGACGGCAGCTCCTTGGAGACCATCCTTCTTGCCTGAGCTGCCAAGAAATGAAATCTGGGGTCTCTCAGTCTTTAAGCATCAGCAGTCTTCAGAGTGCACGGGAACTTTGCTGAGCATGTGTACTTTTTTTTTTTTTTTTTCCTCCTCCTCTCTCTCTCTTTTCCCTTGTGATCCGGCTGTTTACTTTAAATTTACAAGTTTAAAATGGGCTAGGATCCCCCTTCACCCAGCTATTCCACCCTCCTCTTTTCCATGTTCACAGTGGCAAGTTACTGTTGCTGGCTTAGAGCTTTCTTTTCTCCCTGTATCACTGAAACACAACAAAATATTCTAATAAAATTAGGAAAACACACATGACTCCAGACCAAACTTTCCACTGGTGTAAATCAGCACCGTACCACTGAAATCAGCATCTGTAAAGGCACTTGGCCCTGTAACCAAGAGGCAAAATGAGCAGTTGCAACAAAAATGTTAACTTTTCAGCTGAAAGCATCAGTAAGTGAACATATTTGCTTGTAAGGTGCCAATTATGCTGGCATCAGGCGGGCAAAGCAAGAAGCAAGTTTTATTCACAAGCCATCATGGAGTATAAACTCATTTGTGATAGAAAAATACAAATATGCCAGATAGCATGCATGTTCAGAGCAATCTTTTTTTTTTTTTTTTTTTTAAATATACATATAAAAGTACACATGCACGTATGCATATACACACATACAGGTTTTCTTGGGATCTCTGTTTCCTAGTTACAAGCCTGAACATCCACATCTGAAACAAACAGTAGATTAATCTCTTATTACTTGCCAAGCAAGTGCTGCCCAGTAGAATTTTATTATATATTACATTTTTTGAAAACATCAATCTGCAGAGAAAACAAGCTGTCGGTCTTAATGGACCCTGATCTGCTTTGTAGAGCCTTATGAAATAGGGCAGCATCAGAACCAGCAGAGTACCAAAGCTCTGGAAATTTTGAGGTGACTTCGAACATTGCTGCATGCTCAGTTCTTCACCTCAGAAGGTCCCCAAATGAAGCCAAACCTCTCAGGTCCGGAGCTAGGGTTGGAAACCTCAGAAGATCAGGCTTCATCAGTTTCTTGCTTTTCCTATGCAGGGAATATAGAAGCTATCCGGACAAACTGTTTTGATATTTTCTGCCTTCCATCTCACATCAGGAAGAGATGCTACCAGTTCTTTATGTAGAGATGGGGTCTCTGATAAGGTTTTTACTGTTGTTGAGAGACAGAATAGAAAATTTGTTAGTTTGAATTGGGGAAAGTCATTTTGGTTTTATGTCTGTATTTGTGTGGGTGGGTAAGTGCAGGGAAGGTGATAATTTTAACTAGTTGCACAAATGATGCAATTGATAATGCAATATTTCATGTGTTCTGTAGACCTTTAAGCATTTCACACCTTCCTTATGTCACCCTTCTTGAGATGTGACACCATCTCTTAGCTTCTGGGGAGATAGTAGGGTGATTAATTTCTCACCTTCTGCCTGTATTTTGGCAGATCTTGTTGGTCCAGCAGAGCCACAGTCATCTTTAGCCCTTGTATTCTCATTATGATGAGGACTGTGCTTTATATGTAGCCTTGAAGATATCCACGGAAGGCATCAAAATGTTATTCAGACGCTGCCCAGACTTCTTTCTTGATCAAGCTGGAGCAGATGAATCTCTTCTCCCATGTGAGTGACTGATCTTTCCTGTTGAGCAGAAAATTAACTGTATCTTCTGGACATTTGAAATAGGCACCATGATTTCAACTGGGTGCTGTGCAGGTATCCAAAGTCACAGCAGTGGGATGTTGGGGGATCAGAGAAAACCTGTATGTATGAATTTAAGTTTGAATGTACCCAGTTTCCTGGGAGCACCTTTTTTTGCTATCTTAACTTCCAAAGAGATTTTCCTTCCCTCCTTTCCTCTGTCATCTGTGTTTTCTCCATAGTCCTATACCGGCAAGGCTGGTTGTCAATGACAAAAACTCAAGTGAGTGTATTAATCTCTGATGTTGAGAAAATAAAATAAAATAAAATTCTGCATTCAGTGTAAAAAACTATTCAAATTCTTTCCATCCCAGAATGCTTCTTTGAGATCAATGCATCCTAATCATAAGGCTGTAGACTCCAATCCTGTGTGTCTTCTTCTGACCTTATGATTTTTGCATTCCCTTCTGTGTAGCAGCTACTGATGTTACTGTGTAGGAGCAATGCCGATATTTGGGGTGTTCTCAAGGGCAGATGGAGGTATGGCTGGAACCACTGAAGGTGAGGAAGGAACATTAGATGATCTTTAAGGTTCCTTCTAATCCAAACCATTCTATGAATTGAAGCCAGGGACTTGTGTTTCTGGGGTGAGCATTCTGAGACTCCAGCCATCATGCTGAGGATGGGTGGCGGTGCTTGCACACCCTTTGTGACCGGTGTCATCCTGACTTTTGCAGTTATCTACTCCTCTCTGACTTCTGGTGCAATGGGTGGTCCTGCCAACACCCCAATGCAGTCCATCCAGACTTAAGAATGCGTAAGGCTTTGGCTTCTTCAAGCATCACTTTGGAAAGTGTTAAAATAATGGAAACCCACTTTATGAAACCCTTGGTGGATCCTGGTAGGGGACAAGAATCTGCAAGCTCAGTTCAGCCAATATGGTGCTTCATATAGTATCTCAAAACATCACTTACAAGCCTGAAGGAAGAGCAAGGATTTCTGTGTGACAAATCAACATCTCTGAAGTTGGGCAAGGGTTGAGTGGGTCTGTTGAGAAGCTCAGGTCTGGAACTGGTGGGAACTGGAGGCTCATGCCCTGTTTTAGTACACCAAAGGATTGCCGAGGATCTGAGGCTGCAGGACATAAGCAAACGTTCCTTAAGTGCAAAGGCAGAAAAAAATGTACACCCAGACGTAACCACAAGGCCATTATGTTAGATGGGTCCATGTAACGATCCTTCCTGCTTACCTCACTCTCAGGAATCCAGGGTAATGAAGCCCAGACCCTGCTCTGAGGTTTCTGAGCTCTGTGGTCATCACTGATTTTCTCTGGATGCATGCAGGGCTCAGGGTGTAGAGTGCCAGAGCCTTTACCTCTTAATAAATCTGCTGATAAGAAAAACAACAAATACTCACCCAGCAAAAACTCTTACTACAGCATTTCAAATAGATGAATGGCAGAGACCATGAATTAAATCCAGACAATATAAATGAAATTCTTAAGCTTGGGGGAAATGATAGAAGGTTTTCAGTCAGTCACAATTTTTGCTTTTTCAGCTTTTCTGACCCAGAATTTTGTCATGGAATTACTCTATTGCTTTAGGCTCCAAAACAAGGCAAACAATTATAGAGGAAAGGAAAGCTCAGCTGTCTTCCTGACCGACACTCACTTCTGCTCAGTAAATACAGGCAATTCTGAGTTTGCAGCTTCAGCTGTGTGAGAAAGAGTATCCCTGACTTAACCCATTGCTCTCTCTGGGTCTCATCCAAAGCACACGGAAATCAAAATGTCCTTTCCTGCTGACTTCAACAGCCTTTGGAACATACCTAGCATGTCCCCTTAGTAAAAGTCATTGCACTTTAAGGGTTATAGGGCTGCTGTCAGGCTGCTCTTAATGCATAGAAAATCCTGCTATTTCACAGGCCCTGATGTTAATTACATCAGCTGTAATTGTTCAGAGCCAGAGCCTCCTCACCGCATCTTTACTGTGTCAATAAACACAGGTTTCAGCAGTGCCTTAGAGGAGAAGAAGGTGACTAGGGAGGGTCTGCATGGCTCTGGGTAGATGCAGAAGACAAGGAGCACGACCAGAAGTTTTCAGCAATGTTGGCTGGTGGCAGTGGTCTGACATTTAATTTCATCTGGGTCCTGGGTGGAGGTAAGAATTAAGAAAGACCAGGCTATCACTGCTCTTGTAATAACAACAATAGAGACCTATGCTAAAAAGAGATGGGAATGGGTGTTAAATTCAGTTAAATTCACCCTCTCTTTCCTTTCAACTGCCTTCAAGGCAGTCAATCACCCTTTAGATGCTGATCCTTTCCTTGTGCCTTCAGCTGTTTCTTTATTCACTGAATACTCTGAGAGTCCCTTGAGGGCTGGCCTTTAATTTGCAGTTCTGTGTGGTCTGGACAGGATTGGATGAGAGACCTCAGTAACCCATGGTTCAAGTCTTGCCCTTACACATGGACTTTGTGTCAGCATATTTTTCTGCTCTTCATCAGCTACAGTTCTTAGTTCAAACCGTCTGTTAGATCTGCCTTAAGTTGTTTTACACTGACCCACAGAACTGAGGAGATTCCTAAATGGCAGTACTATCCAGAAGGAAGGTGGTGGTGGGATGAGTTGATGGCAGAAACTGATCCTTTTTGTATGTATTTTGAAATATTTCAATTTTGAATTAATTCTAATTTGAAATATCAAAGGGAAGTTTTTATATATTTTTTTCTAATTTTCAGTAATGCAAAACATTTCTACCAGCTTTTGGAGTTAAGTGCAAAGCCTGAGAAATACTTGGAATGCTGCTTGGCTGGTATTCCTGCATCCTTAGGATTGCAAAACACTGTTTCACCTCCTAATTGGTTGTTTTAAAGAGCTGATCCACAAGTTGTTTTGTTTTGTTTTGTTTTCATCTTTTCACATGGGTACAAGCCAACTTCTGGGAAATAAAAAGGCTTTCTACAGACTTGTATAAAGGATTCTGGAACGTGCCCTTCCATACTTTATATCTTTTTAGATTTCAACAAATATTTTTACTTCTGTGTTTGGAGATGTTGTTTAGTGAATAAGGAGACTGTTTCTGGAATATGTTGGTTAGGCACCTGGCAAGCTTTCTTGCATGGCACTTCTGAGGAGCCACCTAAGATGTAAAGCTTTTGTGGAGGCAAAAACCTAATTTATGAATGATTATTAACAAAAAATCTAACAAAAGTTAGATGACGTCTCCAGATCTCATGAGACTATGAAACTGAGTTGGAGATCTCATGAGAACGAGCTTTCTGATGGCATTTCCTAGACCTAAGACTTCTGTTCAGGCTTGAAATTCCCTTGCTTCATACTATCTTGGCAATTCTGCTTCCTATCCTAGCCAGAAAGAAAAAATATATATTGGTTTGTTATGTTTATATTTTTAAAAAGCAGAATTTTCAGAATCTGAAGAACGTTTCTCTGAGATTGGATGAGGTTTCCTTTAAGGAGTCAAGTCACTTCAGCTATGGCTAAGATGGCCAGCTGTATGGATTTTGTACAGTAAGAATAGGATGATAATTCTGAGCTAAAGTTGTAAATGTCAAGAATGGCCAGAATTTGGATTACAGTGAGACCACAAGGTAGGACCACATACTAATTTTCCTACTTCATCACCTAGGAAGAGCAGACAGACAGTTTGAAGAAATCATTCCTTGTGTGAGGTTAGTTACAGGACGCAGCAGATATTTTAGTCTCTTTAAGTCAATAGAGCAATTTGTCTTAGAGAGATATTTGACTCCTATTCCTTTCTTGTCTAGTGCATTGGACACACAGGGACAAGAGGTTTGTCATCCTGGGGAAGAAAAAATTATCAGCTGGATTTGAACTGTGTTGAAAACAAACTGGGTGGAGATAACAGAGTAACACATTTTTGGGGGAAGCAATGTAGATCCATGCCCTCTATTCTTCCAATGGCACTATATAATTTGGTAACTCCATCAGAGCCAAACATATTGTCAGAGTCATTTGCTGCCAGCAGCTATGTAGAAACAGCTTTGCTGACAGCTCTTGTAAGTTTATGCCAACTTCAGTGACTGTGGATGGCACACAAATGGGATAAAAACACACAACTTACAAGGCACAGGCTTATAAAGTCAAGTAGGGATCTGAACTGTGCTGAAACTAGTAAGTACTAGGTGTAACTGGTAGTACAGGTGGGATGAATCTCACCTAACTTTAGATATCTGAAAGACCATACTGTATAAACCAGTAATCACAGTGTTTATATTTTATGAGGAAAAATACCCTTGAAAAAGACAATTCACATTTAATGTTGACACCTCTCTTGGAATGCAATGAATTATTGTATTGAGCTTTCCAGTAATTAGAGAGGACCATCTAAGGTGTTGCCTTGGTTTTAGGATCTAACTTTAAAATTAGATGAGATCAGTTCTTCTCTAAACCATGAAATTTTTATTTTATTTTTATTTTATTTTTTTTATTTTTTGGAACAGGCATCATAATTCACACATTGTGTAATTACTATCTCATTATGATCTGAGACCTACTTTCCCCAAAGATTTATTGACAGTAATTGTTGTTATTGTTGTTCTACACTCCATAGCTAATAATAGATATAATAATATGCTAAGGGAAAATGCTATCTCAAAGCATTTCCAAGGGTTTCATTTTTTTTGTGTTGCCTGGTGAGTAGTACATTTGTCCCAGTTGGAGACAGAATGGTGGAAGGGATGGGCTCTTTTCTTTTTCCAAGACAGCACTCCTTTTGCCTCTTCAGTAAGAGCACATTGGCTCCGATCCTAGTGACGCGAGTGAATTATCACCCGTCAGGAAACAGGTATCTGGACTCCAATCAAAGTTCCCTCAAAAAAAAGATTAGACTCAGCAGTATGAGGCTGAGGAGGGTGGAGCAGGACGGTGAGCTATCAAGCCATCTGAAGCAGGCCTCATCCTGCTTCAAGACAGCTTGGAGAAACCATGAACCCCTCTAAATTGTAACTTTGCTCCGAGTCTGGCATCCTGACCATGCTCCTAAACACAGACCTGCCACTTAATAACATGTAACTACCATGCTGACTTGAATGGCATGTTTACGAGAGCAAACCCAAGTACCGGAAACAATAAAACCTTGTGCCAGCATTGTATTCTGGCTCTAACTCTGTAAATGACCACAGTGCCTGACAACATCAACCTTGGCTGCATTTTAATGATCCAGCATGTATTGTTCTGTAAACTATGAATTTCTCCCTCTGTTTAAAAAGAAATAATAATAATAATAATAAAAATGTATCTATATTTTCTTCCTCTTTCCCTCCCCCTTACTGTTTTCTTCTCCCTCACTTCTCTCATCAAATTCCCACAACTGCAAAACCAAGTCCAACAGCTGTTGTGGCTAACACTGCTAAAAGTCCTGTGGTTAAGGGGCTGGACTGGAAGTGACTGGACTTGTTCAAGTTCCAGCTATGCTACAGGTTTCCTGAGTAACCTTGAGCAAGACATCTAACCTGTGTTTGTGACTGTAAGAATATTTCAAGTCTTCAAAAAGCCAAGGAGATGTAGTCCTGAGTTAGCTTGAGATTTAGGAAGACAACTGTGTTTTTACTAGAATATCACTTTGAGTTTGTTTTATTTTTGTAATGTGTCACTCACAACCAACTTTCAGGATCATGGTGTTTTTTTTGTTCTTACATATTAAGCCCTTTGGCCGCTGTTTCCTTTACAAAATCATACATATTTCAAGCTTTAAATGTGCTGTTAAGTTTGTAACCCAGTCATGAAGAGAAAAGGAGAATGCAAATTTAGGGAAGAAATTCCACATATGAGTGAGGAGATATGCTTGTTTCCAACTGTCCTTATCCATCTGCCATTAACTCTCTCTAATAATGTTTGATTATTGCAGATGTTAGGGACTGTTCCATTGTGCTGCATGCTGTACAAAACAGAATAAAGCAAAGCCTCTGCTGCAAAACTTTTCAGAAGGAAAACCAAGCACAGGATTGGATCTTCTCATTCAGAACCTAGTTACAACCAAAATACAATATTACTTGTTTTCACCAGATGAGGAGCTGGCCCAAAGTTCTACAAAGAACTACTGGAAGCCAAAATAGCCACCAAACTCCCCTGCAAAAATCCACAGTTTAACAGTTACTTATTTAATCTGACCACAACTTTTCACATGGTGTGAAATTTATCTCACACTACTCTTTTAGGTGCTTATGTGGGACCTGGATGGTGCAGCCATAGCGCATGGATGGGATTTTCTTTGCAGATTGAGATGCCAAGATGTATATGTGTACGTGTCTGTGCTTCCACATGAGAAGAGGTCCAAGAGCTATTAGAGACTGTCCAAAGGAGGGCAACAAAGATGGTGAAGGGTCTAGAGGGGAAGGCATATGAGGAGCAGCTGGGGTCCCTTGGTTTGTTCAGCCCAGAGCAGAGCAGGCTGAGGGGAGGCCTCATGGCAGCCTGCAGCCCCCTCAGGAGGGGAGCAGAGGGGCAGGCGCTGAGCTCTGCTCTCTGGGGACAGCGACAGGACCTGAGGGAATGGCATGGAGCTGGGACAGGGGAGGGTCAGGCTGGGTGTTAGGAAAGGTTCTGCACCCAGAGGGTGGTCGGGCACTGGGACAGGCTGCCCAGGGACGTGGGCATGCCCCCAAGTTGCCAGAGCTAAAGAATCATTTGGACAACACTCTCAGACAGACATAGGGTCTGTTTTTTGGGTGGTCCTCTGTGGAGCCAGGATCTGGACTCAGTTATCCTTGTGGGTTCTATCCAACTCTGATATTCTGTGATTCTGTGAACCTGTGATTATTGGTGACTTGGTGAGGTCTAGTTGGTAGAACTTTAAAAGCCTGCAGCAGGGCAAGATTACCCCTCTCAGTAATTTGCCAGCCATGGGGGTCATTTTACTCAACATTTAGTATAATTTGAGACACAACAAGACATTTGACATCCACTGAGGGATGGCAAATATGACATAAGATCGAGAGGACACCTGTCTGCAGTGCAACATGGCAAGATGTCCTCAGCCACCTCAAATGGCAGTAGACATCTTAGTCTGAGAAACTGAATCACAACCTTAAATTTCTAATAAATGGAACAAGGCTGTCCTCTGATTAAGGCCATCATAAATTTAGGAGAAAGACATGCATGAAACCAAAAATATAAAGTGTTAACTCATTTCTTTACAAGAAAATTTTTAGATACTTTTTTCTGGCCTTAAAAATAAATTTATACCAAGTGTGAATTTCAGAGAAGATGCCAACTAAGTGCTTCACATGGCAAAGTTTATTTTGTTTATGCTGTTAGTTTTGCAAAGAAAAAAAAATATAAATACATATAGTGACCAAAAATAATAGGAAATTGTATGAAAACAGACCACGGATTCTCAAGAGACAGCTTACAATTATATGGGACATGACAGAATTTAAAAAAACAACACACAGAGCATGTAGAATAAACAAGAAAAAACTGTCCCTCAGGTCTTACAGATTCTGAGGGGCCGTAAATACAAGATAATGATATTTAGGTAAGAGAAGGAGGCAACACACAGGCTCCCACTGCTATTAATTTTCAGGCTTGGTATTTTGTGACTGGTATAACATTGTATTTGGATGCTTTTACTTGTACAGAATAAAATTCAATGGACAGCAGAAACACTGTATACCATACAGATGTTCTTAGTGTGAAAGGTGAATTTCAGTGATCTCTAAAGAGCAACATTTTGACCTTGTTTCTAAAGTGCTAAAAAGCACATATCTAGTAGGGAATAAAATGTCTTTGGGGAAGTATAAGGTCCTATTGTTCTTGATGCAGCAGGGAAAAAAATCCATTTGGAAACCACACCAAGGAAATCCATACCTGTATCAGCTTTTCTTAAGTTACAGTATAGAAAGTCTGGGCTGCACATTAAAAAAAATCCTGGTTATGTAGGTGTAAATAATTGCCATGGATGTACTTTACTGCCCTCGACTATTTTAGGGGTATTATATTCTCCTTCCCTTATCACCAGAATACCTGGGCCTAATTTTTGCCTTAACCTTGATTCCAATCATACACTAAGCTTGCTGCACTGCTGTTGTGAAATATCTCAAGGCTTTCTTTTTTAGTTTATAGATGAAACGTGCCTTTGGTTTGAACACAACGTTCATAGTAGGGAAGGAACAAAGACAAAGACAAAACATTGGATGAGTAAAATTAATATTATGAATGGGACCTCATGAAAGTCACAAGGTTGCCCAGAGCTGCGTGAGTGCAAACACTAATGCAGAGAAAGCGGGTTGGGAAGTACTGAGTTGCAGTATGGCCTAAATCCTTCCGTCTGTCATGAGGTAGGCACAATATACACTCAGCAGAGGTTCGTGAGTCCTCCAGAGAGCAGAATGTATGCAAAAATGTACAAGGAGACCCAAGTCAGAAGCTGGAATTGTTAACATTACTCAATCACATGGAGATATTTAAAACTGAATAACAGAATCCGTACAGCCTGAGGTAAAGAAAACCTTCTGCAAACAGTGGTTATAGGAGAACTTTGTCTTCCGCATATCCACAGATTTTAGAGATGTTGGAATTAACACCTCCTCTCTCCAATGGGTTGGATATACAGATTGCACTGAAGAATGAAATTCAGCATTCAGGCTCTGAAATCAGATGTGTTGACAGGAGTTGTGACTGTGTTGGAGGACAGGATAAAATTCAATAGGATCTTGAAAAACTGGAGAAACCCAGGGGGGAAACTTGGATGCAATTCAATGACAAATGGAGTTCTACACTGTTCAGAAGATTTTTATTGCATATAAATTTAGGCATTTGAAAATTAGGTGTCTGGTTTAGCAGTCAGCTAGGACTCTTTGGACAGGGGGTAGACACTTTCATAGGATGATATATCCCACGTATTTTTGCATTGCAGGTAATTCTGGAGATTCTGATTTTTTTTTTTTTTTTTCCATTATCCATTGAACCAATATAGCTGATCAGCTTAAACTAGAAACTTCCTGATGGCTAAGATTAGATGGAAGATTTTTAAGCAGGGATAAATAACTACACAGGTAGAGATGTAGAATGAGAGGTTAGCTAGAAGTTCTTCAAAGACGTATTTGAGCAGACTATATTTATAGCTTATTTTTAGCTTATTTGTCAGCTATGATGCACTACTACAAAATCATGTTGATGAGTAACCTACTTTTGTAAAGCCTCGTCTGGAGAAAAGTATTCATATTTAGATATTGTACTACAAATTTAGATATTGCACTAAGAAGACCAGTGCCCTGGTCTTCTTAGCTCACTAACATAGCCTAATGAGTCCTGACCACCAAAATAGAGGCTGTAGCAGAGAGTGAAAAGCTGGGTCAATGATTCTGTTTTTAGCCTAGTAGGTCAGGTCAAACTGACACTTAAAGGTGGGCCAGAATGGAGAAACAGCTCGAAGGAAAGCATAACTCCGCCGCAGTCTTTTTAGGTTCGCCTCAAAAGAACGAAGTCTAAGTTCCAGGACTTTTCCCATGGGCTTTTTACACCTCTTTTATGAATTACTCAAATGGAATAAGACAATTCTTAAATCTTGACCAACACCATAGACATTCATGGACTTCCTTCTCTCTAGCACAAGGAAAAAAATAAAGAAAATAAAATCCCCACCCCCCCCAAAAAAAATCAAAGAGAATGAAATGGTCTCAAGAGGAGGGGATAACAAATTCTTCCAACACTGACTTCCCTAACACATTTCTGCTGGTACTAGGGGCTTGGAATTGAATCATGTCCCCACACAGAAGAAACTGCATTCACATTCCCCTTACCTTTGGTAATGTGTTACGAGCTGAGTTTTAGACATCTTTTCCTCTCACCATATCTGAAGCAAAGATCCATAGCTGTGTTTACCAAGCACAGTAAGATGTTTCCTAGTAGCTCCGAGCATGACACCAAAGGTTGGTCAATTTAGATCTGTAGATATTATGAAAAGTTACAGACACTTAAATGTCATGTATTGTAAAGCTCAGTGTTGTGGTGGCTAAATTCTCAGTCGGTCTGGACTAAATTACTATGTCCCTATCCCCAAAGAGATATGTAGAGAAACATAGACTTAAATATGAAGTTTCCTAATGCATTGCCCAAATGACTGGACCAGCTGAACCATTTGGGTAAAAAAAAAAATTAACCCATCATAACAAGGGGCTAATTTTATGGCTAAAACATTGGTGCAGGACTCAGAAAGAATACATGACACTTCCTTCTTTGCCACAGACTTCTTGCATGACCCTTGATTAACTTCCTTGCTCTGCTTCTTCTTTTGTTAAATTTGTTAAAATTTGTTTTCTTCCACCTTTAAAATACTTTTTTATGCTGAAAGCGGAATTTATCTTCTTTTGCTTAAGCTGCCTACAGTTTAGTTTTCTATCCAAGCAAACTGTCTAATCTACTTCCTCTATTTGCAATAGAAACAGATTATTTGCATCCTAAACTAGACATAAGGCTTGTGATTCAGCTGCTTAAAAATATTACAATTTTAGATGTTATCAGACATCTCACCTTCTTCCAGCTGCCACTGCAGAAGGGTGTGGGTGTCCTGTAGGTGTACATTCTATCAGCCAAGTCCGTGAAATTCTCTGAGACAACTGGAGCATCTCAGATAGATCTAGGTACAGATTGATGGGCATCTGAAATGAGTCAGTGCAGTGGATGAAATGAAATGTCCTCCAAAGGGTTACTTGTTCTTGGACTGCTGAAGAAGCCTGAAATATTATATAAAGAAGGGAACCTAATTTGTATATGTCCTGAAGAAGAGATGGCTCCTTTTGTAAAGTGTTAAAAACAGGGAACATTTGTAATTATGCATATGGCTAACGCTAAAAACAGTATGATAATCACCTTGCTGGGATTTCCATGAGCTATTCTATTTCACATAATAATGGCAAAAGCAACTCAGAAAAGAAACCTAATGCAGGCAGCTTCAGTTAAAATTGACCAAGATTTTTAAGAGCTCTCACTGTCCAAGTATCTGGTGCAGGAGAGGTTTGTTGTTCACCATCCGAAAAGTATTAAATTCTTCTCCTTGTAAAATATTTAATTCCACTTCATAATGACAGGCAAACCATTATGTAGCAGAAGTGAAAATCCATAAGGTTTGTATTTAATAAAAAACATTTACTCTCTCCAGCTGACCTTTTTTAGAAACATGGCATTTCCCAGAGAAGGGAAAGCAGGGGTTTGGAAACAGATAATATTAATAAAAAGTGTAATGCAAAATGCAGTCTCTAAGAGACTTTATATCAGGTTTGGCGTCTTCGCTAATCTGGGAACTTTTAATTACATTTCTCACAGGGAGACAATACAATTGAAAATTAACATAGTGAAGTAGCTATTAACATTATCATTATTGTTATTAAAGTGCTTTAAAGTAATGCGCTAAAACAGTTTACTGCGGAGAGTATCAAAACACTATGCCCCAGCAAATGATTTGTTTGACCAGAACTTTTATTTCTTCCAGCAAGAATTTTACTGGATGGATTTTAATAGCTGAACATTTGGAAAAATGTCTTTAGAGGATTAGGTGGCTGGAACTGCTTAAATGCTTTTATGCAAGCTGGGAAAGCCATTGCTTAAAGAGCAAAATTCAACACACAGCATGTTTGGGTAAATTATTTCCAGGCAAAAAATGATAACCTGAGCTGGCATTCATGATAATGGGTTCTATGGTATAGTCCTGCAGGACTTTATCCAATATTAAAAGCCAAAGGGAAGAGGATTTCCCACCCTTTCCCTTGGGAAAATCTAAGTCATCTGGTAGTTGTGATTTTCAGGAAATATATCCTAATCATCAGCCTTATTTTTTCTTCTGTCATTTTTCATCTCCCCACACCTAGTTCTGCCTCGAGCTGTATTTCTTTTGCTGTGCCTCTCTAGTACATCTGAATACTGCATTTTCCAAGCTTGATCTCCTATTAGCTCTCATAAATTTGTGCAAATACAAATGATACTTTGAATTTTTTTTATATGGTTTCCATTCCTACAATGATATGATATTTATTGTCTTTTAAAAAATATACTTAGGATTCATTTGTTGTGAGAAAGGCTTGAAAATACTTCCTGTGAAATAGTAAAATTCAGAATGAAAATAAAATAAAAAATCCAAGTAATATTGTTAAGCTAATTGTAAGCTGATGTCATAATTTCTGGGATCCTGCTTCAAAAGTTTTGATCACTGAGGAGTAATCAACCCTATCCTCCCTGCTTACCCAGAGCATGCACACATCATATCAACCTGAATATTTGTTCACTGTCCTGATTCTCCTGGAAGTGCTCACTAAGGTCAGTAGGACCATATGAAAAATACAAAGTACTCCTCACTAGTGTCTTGGGTGAAAAGGATGGATCAGATAATCCCCAGAGATTGCCTTCAGCCTTTCTTACCACTGTTTTATCACTATATAAATATGAATAATCTCTCAACAATCTTCTTCAAAGTCTTGTCTGCATTTCACATGACGAATATTGAAGATCTAGGTGAATTAGGTCATTCAGTGTTGGAGTCATCTAAGATGGTATTCTTTCTCTATCCCTTCTCACATTTAATCAATTTCATTAATTCCTCATATCTAGGATGCTCCCATTTATGCAGTTACTCCTCTAGAAGTTCAAATCTTTTTCTGCATCTGAAATGCCTGCAAATATTGCCACGTGATGTGGGAACATTTTCCCATAGAAGGTGCATGTAAGCAGCATACTGCAGCACTGGACAGAAATATCCAAGCTAAGGTAGCTGCAAATCAGCTACCTGAGGTCCCAGAAGTTGTATGGCTGGATTAACACTAGAATACTCAGAGCTAGCTGAAATACCTTCCCACTGCTGTACCCGTTGGGATGGGCACAGGGAGAAAGCAAGGTCTAGATGACCTCAAGGAGGTTTCCCCCTCTGTCTTTGCCAGCTCTAATTTCAACAAGGCGTGATGAGGTCTTGAGTTCCCCCAGTCCCCTGGTAGTCCCATAAAATAAACACATCTTGGGGTTTTGTGGGAATGGGAAAAAAAAGAAAGATACAGGCCTTTCTAACCTTTTCAGAAAGACAAAGAATCCCCTGGATTGCAGTCAGAGCCTGAGATAAGTTATGAGGCTTGTATCAGAAATTGTGTGGCCAGCAGGGCTAGTGAAGTGATTGTCCCTCTGTACTTGGCTCTGGTGAGGTTGCACCTCGAATACTGTATTCAGTTTTTGGCCCCTCACTACAGGAAGGACATCGAGGTCCTGGAGTATGTCCAAAGCAGGGCAATGAAGCTGGTGAAGGGTCTAGAGAACAAGTCTTATGAGGAGCAGTTGAGAGATCTGGGGTTTAGCCTGGAGAAAAGAAGGCTCAGGGGAGACCTTATCACGCTTTACAACTACCTCAAAGAAGGTTGTAGGGGAATGGGGATTGGTCTCTTCCACCATGCAGCAAGTGATAGGACAAGAGGAAATGGCATCAAGCTGTGACAAGTGAGGATTAGGTTGGCTATTCAGAAAAAAATCTTCACTGAAAGGGTTGTTAGGCATTGGAACAGGTTGCCCAGGGAAGCATATATAATATGCTGGAGGCATATTATATATAATATATATATATATATATATATATATATATATATATAATATACCTGGAGGTATTTAAGAGATATATAAATGGGACATGGCTTAATGGTGGACTTGGCAGTGCTAAGCTAACGGTTGGCCTTGATGACCTTAGAGATGTTTGAGATGTTTTCTGACCTAAATGATTCTGTGATTCTGTAGTTTAGCTGGGCCTGTATTAGTAACAACCACGCTCTTGCCAATATGCAAGTAGTCTATGATGAGACATCTCAAAACATGACCAAGGCATGTAGCTGACATGGGTAAGTACAGAATAGTTTCTTTGCTTTTTTTTTTTTTTTTTAAACAGATGTAGAAAGCCATCTTCCTATCGCAGACAAATGAGCTGAAATAAATTTCATTTAATCAGGAAACTGAAGCCAAGGCTCTGATCAGTGTCATCTCCATCAATAGCTAGACAGGAGTTGACTTACAGCAGAACACCTGACTTATTTTAACACTTCTCAGAAGAGGACAAGGCACACTTGAGAAGTGCCTGTTGCCCTCCACGGTGTGCAGAGGGACCACAGAGTGACTGGCTTATACTTTACTGGTCATCTGTTTGCTCTGGTGGTGTCTGGGCTCTCTCCCTGCTCAGGCTGCATGAGAGGACACCTGTATGTGGTGCAGAGTTAACCAGCATCAGCCTGGCTCAGCTCTGCCACGAGAACCACAGAAGGATCCTGTGTGCAGGGAAAAGTCTGAATGGTGCAGGGAGAACTACAGGAGACATAAGCCACATTCACATCATGCTGTCCCTTCTCAGTCACACCTTATGCTGTCCTCAGACCACTTCCCATGCTCATCAGAGTGTGTCTGCTCCTGCTCCCACTTTCTGTGCTGCCTTCTTCTAGCTTGCATCAAGTCTGGCTCAACAATTTTCATCTGCATCATATTATGCCCCAGCATCCTCTTAAAGACTGCCCTTCCTTTATTTATTTATTTATTTATTTATTTTATTGCACACTTTTTTTTTTCCTTCTTTTGTTATTCTAGGGATCTCTTTAGAGGACCTGATGTCATCCAAGGCATTTATTTTTACCCTCTGACTTGAGATATATAAGCAGATCTGAGGTAATGCTGTCATGTGGCTACATCAGGAAAGCAGGAAGAAAGTTGTTTTGTCTGAGATGCGACATCTTCCCATATATTAAACCAAGTCCTGTAAAAGTGACCTGGAAGAGTGAACTGCATTTTGCAGTGCTGAACCTCAGGGCTGCCAGATGCACTGAGGAAAGGACAAACTCTGCATGGAGGTCTAGAAGCAGGGCTATTCATACAGCGGGTCATAACAAGCTGCCACCTCAGAGCAGCAGTGCTTCCCAGCTGTATCAGCTCCAGTTTGCATGCACCTTAAGATCAAACTCACCTATTTTCATTCCTATAACCCTGCAAGTGTGGTGTCATGCATTCCCCAAATCCCATGCAGAACAGGCATACTGTAGGCACCCCAGAGCATAGGTATGTGATGGTTAGAAGTGAGCTCTGCCTGCTTCTGGCTGCTCTGGAAACAGGTCCCCCAGGGCTAGGCAGGCATATCTACCCTGTTTAAGGACAGAAGACTGTGTAACTGCCCCTTCCTGCCTATTCTTATACATCCTGCCATTAACTATGTCATCATCCTAAATCAAGTGGTATGTTTCCTTTCAGTTTATTTTCAAATCCCTTCTGAAAGCTCTCCAAACTTATGAGCTTGTGAGTCTCTCAGCAACTTCAGTTGCAAAGATCTTTATTTGGTGGTGGCTCCAATTTGACAGCTGCTTTTTGAAATGTATCCTATAGCATGTTATGTACTTCATACATCATTTGCTCTTTTGATATTTCAGGGAATTAAAATGAAAAAAAAAAAAAAAAAAGGTATCCTAGAAAATAGGATACCAATAGGATACTCAATAAGCCATTTACTTTGTCCCCTGATAAAGGGACAGCTAAGTCAGCAGTGACAAACAATAAATGCCCACAGACCTACTCCTCATATTCTGCTCCACTGTTTCATTATTTTTATGATTAAAAAATTCCAATAGCAAAAATATTCCCCTCCCCCCAAGTTTCTAAATTGACTCTCCCCAACTGAAGCTCAAGGTCTCTTATCCTGTCCCTAATGGACAGGGAGGTTGGTTTGTTTTCTTTATATGCTACTGTCTCCAGATTAGAACAGTGGTATCAGGTTTCCCTTCTGTTTATTTTTCCCTTGACTTTAAAAAAAATCTGGTCACTGGAAAGAAAAGGTATCAATCCCAGAGGGAAAACACTTGCACTTTTCCTCCTACTGAGAAACTAGTTCTCAAATAACAAGCAGACTATGAAGCGCTACAACAAAGGTCTCTCATCAAATCTGAAGTTTCCTCAGCAAATGGAACTGATTTTTTCTGATCAGAGATTTGGTCCTGAAAATCATATTCACCAATACCAAGCAGGTTCTTACCCTCAGTTTCCTATAAATTTAGTTTTAATAGTCATTCCTTTCTTTCTCTGGAACTGATATTACACCACTTCTCCACAGGCTACTTATGTTACCATTTTCTCCACTTAACATAGCACAATAGTAATAACAATCTTCATCATTTTCAAAGATTTAACATCAGCCTGTCTTCAACACTGTTTAAGTATGCATTAACATAATGCATAATAAAAATATTAAAAAGTCATCATGCTTCTCTTGAAAAATGGATACTGAAAATTTATTTCAAAGTGTCTGTGTGTGGAATTCTGTTCTTTGTCATGAGGAATAAAGATAAATGCTGTTCAGCTGTTTTACAGTGACTTTATCAGAAGTATATAAAAAGTAAGATCCTACTGAAATGATTTGGAGAGGTATAATTCATATGCATGTTAGATATTTGTAACCATTTTTTCCTGTGTAAGAAACACTAGATTTCACCATTCCCTGTCCCTTTTGTTTTAAATATCAAATATTCTGATGCAAGAACTCTGACAAATCCTTTTTCAATCATGTAAGTCCCCATATAACTTGTATATATATGACCTCTCTTTCTGTTCTGTTTTGCTAAAAATAAGCAACTTTCGAGGTCTTTTGCCTACATTCGCATGTCTATACTAGGCTGTTAGAAAACTGATCTTACACCCTGGGATTATGTTGTTCATGTGCCATATATCATATCTTCACTTGTCCAAATGATTGTCTTGCCCTTGCCCTTCCATCCTTGGATCTTTGCCTGACATTCCCATGCAAATGTGTTTGGCCTCTCTCCACTAGTTTTCACAAGCTGTGTTGGGCCATTCAGCTTACTTATCCTATTTTGTCATTCCTCCCGTTATAATATTAGGAATGTGCCTACCCTAAAATATGTATTTATCAAGTCTAGATTAACGATGACCTTTGAAAATTGGAAGGTTCTTTGGATCAAATTTGCTCTACTCATTATAGGGCATATAGATTAGCAGCACGGTCAACTCAATTTTTTAAAACCTGAATAAGAATGTACTAATTTGCGCAAAGGCCAGGCTAAGAATAGATTCTGAGTCTTACTTAATCAAGAATAGTTAAAAGGATTTAATTTTTTTATGCTTCGTATGGGGTAGGATTAATTTCATCTAAAACCAGAAGTTCAGCTCACAGTTAAAGACAGCTGATCTTTGGGATTTGCATGCAGATACCCTGGGGGATTTCATCTGGCCTTCAACTGTTCCTCCAATGGGAACTGTTCTCCCAAAAGTCCTTTGTCATGTTAGCTATATGGATGTCTTAGACAAACTCAAGCTTTTCAACTACCACTAGAGATCTTTGTCCACCCATCTGAATACAGTCTTTATTTATGTTAAAGCTTTAGGGAAATTGTAGCCTTCACTCAGTAGCACAGTAATAGCTGACAGTGAGTGCCTTCCTAAACACCGACACTTTCCTGTCTTGTCTTCAGATACAGCTCCAGAAAGGCACAGGATTCAGCCAGATGTAAAGGTCTGTATTTTAGCTACAAAATAGTTTTCTAGATTGCACTCAGTTCCTCTATGATGTGTATGGTAAGCAGGTGTTTAGTTTCATTGTAATAAAAAAAGATGCGCAACTCCAGGGTGTAGTCAATCTTACCTACATAAACATGTCTTGGGTTTGATAAATCACACCAAAGGGATGCTTATCTCAAAGCTTAAAGCAGTGTTTTTCACAGATCTTTCAGGTCAAAGCTTATCAGAAACACTTTCTACTACAGGCAGTATATAAAGAGAAGGTGATGAAGGGAGGCAAAGATCAGCATTAATGGTGCAATCATTGATGAATAGACCTCAGTAAACTACGAAGATGGATTATGGTTGTTTTTATTTATTTATTTATTTATTTATTTATTAACCGTTCAATATCCTGCACACTTTAGTGAAATATTACTTTGTTTTTAAATGTTGAGCTAAATAGAGTTGGGCTGGATTTCTGTTCCCAGTATCTCAGCAGCAGAGTGCCTAGGAAGTACAATTCATTTACATCATTCCCAAGCCTTGGGAGGTAATGTGAAGTAAATGAAGGTTATGTAGATATTTCTTGTGGGCTGATACCAAGATGGTGCATTTGCATTTGCAAAGGTGTAGAAAAAAACTGTGTCCTGCCAATCGAGATCTTGGGCTGGTACTTTAATCGAATTTATGCATGTCTAGTTCTTTTTTTTTTTCCTGCTTTTCCTTTTTTTTTTTTTTTCTCTCTCTCTCTTTTATTTTTATTTTTATTTTTTTTAACAGATAACTATAAAAGGAATTATTAGTTAGCAATGAACAATACAAAAAAATAGCACATAAGATTTCATTTATCTTTTTAGAATAGGACAACACTCAAATAACTTATTTGTTAAATTATACATAACTTTGGAGACAGCCAATGTCTAGTTCTGAATTCTCCCAGAAATTTCACATCAGGATTTTCACTCCAAACACACAGATAGGGTGATATTATTCTCAATATTACAAATGAATAAAGCTGTTAAAAATAGAAATAATAATATCTTGTCTCCTGTGCAGAACTATCACTTAAACTTCTCTGTGTTTCCAGGTATCAAAAACTTCTGCTGGAGAATGGCACTTCTGCTCCAATACTGATATTCCCACCTGTAGGAAGTGGTGAGAGTAAAGAATATCTTAAATAATGTCTGTGGCCCACAACAATATACAAAGATTTTCCTTGGACTCACAGGCAAGCAGCGAAAATGGCACATTTTGCTGGTAAAAATAGTCATGATCTTTGTTATCTGTACAGAAAGGAGACTCAGGGCAGAACAAAAAGGGGGTCTGACACCCCCTCATATGTCACCTATGAACTTTATAGTTAGAATTAAGTGGATTGTTACACACTGAGCTACCCATCCCCTTCCCAGACCACTTTTTAATGTGTGTTTGGGATATGAGTTTGCACATTGAGTTCAAACCTCTGTAGCCATACACAGGTTGAGAATACCTAACCTGAGGTAAAAAGGATTGAGGGCTAGTGTTTCTTATATTTGTTTGTTCCGTTTCATACACCTAAGATCCTGGCTCCAGCTAGATGTCCACCTGAATTATGGGTCACCTTAGTCCAATTATCATTTTTAGTCACTGAGAAATGGAGGAAATAAGGGAAGAAACAATATTTAGTCACAAGGGTTCAGAAATCAGCAGTTTCTTCATACCAATGGAAGAAGTGGAGAGGGTGTTGATATATCTTATTACAGTCATAGGAAAAGTAAATCATTTTGGTGAAGACTGGCATCGGAAGAACACTGCAGGCCTCACAGCACAGAAGTTTGCCTAAGAAATAACGTCATATATCTTTATTCACCATAAACGCCGCAGGAAGAAGTCCACAAATACCACTCTTGTATTTTGGCGGAGCCGCACGCTCCCTTGCCGAGTGTGGCTACTGTGCTCTGGCACAGAGACGAAAAGGTGGGGAACTGCCATGGGTGTTTCTGGCAGCTGCGAGGAGGTGGCTAGAGTATGTTTGTACAGGGACTCGCAAGGAACTTTAATGTGAGAGCTACTTCTCCCAGGGATGTAATGGGAATTTGTGGCAATAAAATGTGGCCTCGGGAGGGCCATTCAGATTTTATTAGCTTTTGTGGAAAGATTAAAAACTCATCTAAAGACCATCCCACTTTTGCTTTTCAATTATCCTAACCTCCTGGGCTTCTTGGCCGGCATTTCAGGAAGGAATGCTGTAGTGTGGGCAGGTGATGGTTTAGACTTTCCAAGTGCCACGCTCATTTGATCTCCCCCCTTCTTCTTCTCCCCTTGCCCCCAGTCCTAATCACCTTCCCTCTTTCCTAACATACAAACGTATGCAAACACACAGCTCCTGGTTGTGCATGGGACTTTTTGTGCTAATAAGACTACCTGTCTGCCTAGTTTAAGAGGCAGACAATGGCAGAGTTTAAATACAGGTACACATTTAAAGTCCTCTATTTATGCTGGGAAGAAAAGAGATTGAAAACATTTTACTCCACTCATATTCTTTGTCACTGCTATTAGACTTCTTTCCCCAGACCAAACCTTTACATCAGAAGCTGAAAAACAAACGAACAAACTAAAAGGCGACAAATTCATTGCCCATCCCTCTCTTTGCCTCAGTGAAAGGGACATTAGCAATGCAGAGACTTCCTCCTATATTATGTCAGTAAATTTTCTACTTCAGTGCATGGCAGAGAACTACTAACTCAAACCTTTCATGTCTGTGTGGGTACACATCACTTTCTTGGCAGTAGCCAGATGCCAACTACTCAGCTTGTGTTGCTGGCACCAGTCCTTACCCATTGCACAGAGCAGAAGAGCTGCTGTTGCATCTCCACAAAATGGGAAAATTTTTTTTCTTTTTTTGCTAAAAACAACTGTGCAAGTGGCCTTAGCAGCCTTCTAAAGACATTTGCTCATTAGTATACTCCCTAAAAAAGCAGTTCATTTTGATAGAGGGCTGCTGATGTAACTTCCCATGGTTGGCTGGAGTTTCACCAGTTCTCTTAAGGTCAGAAATTTGGTTAGCTGAAGCTGGGAAGCCTCCAAGGAAAACGAGTAACATGTAGGATGCAGTCCTGGCAACTCTAGAGACTTTTGTCTTCTGCCTGAGCCTATAGGAAAGCTATATTCCAGAAAAAAATGTTCTATTGAAGCAAAAAGCCAAATCCCTGCATGACTGTGTATGTAGAAGGTTTATTGGACATTTCCCTCTTGATCATTAAGTGATCTGATTTAACCTCTCATGTTTATATTCATATCAGACAAAGCTTAATGGCTTGTAGTGGGAACTTGGAAGGGAGAGAAGAGAAAGATCTCACTAGTTGTACAGGGTCTATGGAAAAAAAGTTTCTCCTTCTGACTAGGGGTGTATGATGAAGCCAAACGAAGAAGATGAAATAAGGTACTTTATTTAGAGGCTTAATGTGTTATGAAAGCCTAAAATTTTTCTCCCTAGCTTGAAACTTTTCCCAGTTTGAAAATAAAAATAAAATCCTACAAACTTCCCCTTTAAATGACAAGTGGAATACATCACTGGCTTGCTTTCAACAACAGTAAGAAGTAGGGGGAAATTATAGGCACATTGCCTATAATGTTATTTATATGCTGCTGCATAATGGATTTATTTCAGGTTACATTTCAGGTGTGGAGGAGCAATTCCTCTAGTTTGCTACCCAAATCATAAGTCCATCCTTGGTTTTGAGGAAATGGATAGGTTTATGTGATACCAGCAAGCTGGCTTTCAAGACATCCACTTCCACAGCCTCATAGCTAGAAGCGTTTCCAAGCCCTCTCAATTCACGGTCAAGCCCAGATGGCCAGGTGGAATCCATGTTATATTTGCTATGCAGAAGTGTTCATCTGAACTCTTTTAGACCAGGCTCCCTTTCCAGTGAAGGGGGAAAATAAACCATTTCTCAGGGCTGTACCAACATCAGTATCTGAAAGACGTTGGTTTTCTCATCCGTCTATAACTTCCTGAAGGCCTCCAGACTTTATCCAGCTGAGGCATTACAGGTACTGCTGTTCTCATCACCTTTTGAGAGACATTGGGCAGGGTCAGGAGCCCACGCCAGTTACCATAAAATATCTTTAGGCATCGTAGGGAGCCCAAGTAAGTCTCTTGTTATCACTCCACAAATATAAAAGGTCTCACATAGATCCTGCATGACATTTAGATGGTGTCATGGGGCTGTCTGCTCTGGCCCAGACACCTCTGTTTAGGTGAATAGAGTTCCTCTGACTATAGTGGGATCTCAGACACTCAGTGGAAAAGGAGATGCCTACACTAAACTAAATTTAGGAGCCTTAGCCTGTGAGCTGAGCAATGCCCCTAAAGTTGCATGAGAAAACTCCTTCCTCCTTTGGCAAAAAGAATGTCTTTTAACTTTGTATGTGTACATTGTAGATGCCCAAATCTGAATATGTTAGCCCAGACCTTGACCTAATGTAAGCATATACGTCACAGAGAGGCATTTTAAGAGCTTAGTTTAGTTGCAGACATTCAGGCACCTTGAGCCAAATGAGATGCTTGAGGGCATCTGATACATTTGCACAGGTCTGCCAGATGTGACATAATGACTACAAGAGACTTGTATCTTGCTGGATCTGCAGCTGGAGGCAAAGCAAAATTATTTCAGACATCTCGGATTCCATTAGACACTTATGCTCAGACAGCAGAATTAGCCCCTTGGTACCTTTAAGAGAGGAAGACGAACTACTCTCTAAAGCTGTGATTCACCTGCATAAACATTGGCACCTAGTACCATTTGAGACTGTCTGGGCTTTTAAGACATCTCAGCACGGCTGGCATATATGACACAGGACATGCAGGAGACCTTGTCCTTTCAGGAGCAGACACCTAATGTGAAGGCAGGGAGGTACCCAAAGCACAGCAGACAACTGTGCTTGCACAAGTGAATCCCATCCTAAATGCCTATTTCTCTTCTTTGTAGAGAGAGCCTTGGGCTATCAAGTCCAGTGCAAACCTCTAGATTTGCTCAGGTGAATCATACCTATGATTTCTCCTCCTTCCAGGAGGTGAGCTCTCCCTGCCTTCCCATGGAAAGAGACTGATCTCACACATCCCCTTTTCTACAGCTGAGTGAGTGAAAAGACCCACTTGCCTCCCAGAACAGACACACATACTCCACAGTCCCAGGGATAGTCCTTCATGAAGCTTTGGAGTGTATGTCCAACACTTTGGGAACACCAGCTTGAAATGAACATTACTTTTTTTATGGATGAAGCAGATGCTTTGACTGATGTCTTCTCTGGAGAGCAGGAGAAGACAAAGGCTTAATTTCTGTGTAGTGCATGCTTGGGACAGGATTAATGTCTAAACCTGCCTTATGCTAATGAGCTGCTTTTCTGTTTGTTTGTTTGTTTGCCTGTCTTGCTGGGCTGTGATTGATTCTCAACAGTCATGTTAGACAGTAGAGGTTTTGCTGACCACAGAAGCTGTCTCAGTTTCATTCCAGAAAGCTTGTTATTCCCTGCACAGTTCTGCCTGTGGTGGATTCACTCATTTTTCATTTATCTCTTGTAAGGTGCATTCAAAATTCGGAAACCAGGTGATGGGAGGGGGTGGAGTGTGGACACATGTTGAATTAGGTAAGATACACATAATTCCCAAGGATCTGATGGACCAGAAAAAGAAGCCTTTAGCTTTGGGAGCAGGATTTTATTTTTTCCCCTGTGGTTTTGGCTGCAAAGCAAAGTGGAGTTGGCGGTGGAAGTTGGCTTTTGGCATTGGTATGCTTTGTAATTCACTACCAGATGGCAGAAGGGGATTTTTTATTTTATTTTATTTTTTTTCAACAATGACAATTGCTGTTGGTTTAAGCCTTCTGCAAAGACCCAGGTGCTCCCTCCCTGCTTTGATTTGCATCTCTCTCCCTCCACCATGCTCTGTATAATTATGTATACCCACATTCATTTGTAGCTGTAATACAAAATCCCTTCACTTCCAATTATTCATTTTCTTCAGATCTGGGAAAATCCAAATCTGCAAAATTGATAAAGCCTTTCTGCACTGGAAAGACTGGGTCTTTCAGTTCACTGATTTATTAGTTATCATAATTTTCCATTTGATCTTCAACATTAGCTTCCATAGAAACTTTTAAATGGAGCTTGTCAAAGGACCAGAGTTATGATACCTCATAGTTCTGGGTCCTTAATGGATAGGTTTGCAAATATTTCTAATAATAAATTGAATCTGAAATGTATTTGCATCAAGTGTCACGTTGATTTGTGATATTCAAAAATTACTAATGAAGCTTAATGATTTTCTGGAAAGACCTCATGAGTATATGTGAACACATTAAAATAAGTCAGGAAGAATATATAGAACTGTAACTTCTCAAGTCAAATGGCACTGGGGATGGCATTCGGCATGAAAATAATGTACCTAAATTTAGATGTCTAGAGTACGAGTGTAATGAGTGAGAGTAATGTAAGAGTGCAAATGTATTACTGATGTACAGCCTCCCACAATAATCAATGAAGATGCAGTAATTCACTGTCAACAGGAGACTTAACAGAAACCATCCAAGATATTTTAAAGCTCATGGATGGATACACAGCACTGAAAACCTGTACTGAGGTAAATGAGTCATCACCAAAAGACTATTCACTGGATCTGCTTTAATTTTAATGGCCATTCAGGCATATAACTTAGTAAGTGAATTGTTTTCCTCTCTATTTTTGATGTTAATCTTAGGGAATAAACTGTTATGGTCTGAGAAAAGGGAAAAGACCCAGCAGACCTAAGAGCACTTCTCCACCTTGGAACCATATGAGTCAGATCTCCAGCTGTCACCACCTGATGTCACTTCGTGGACATATCTCAGGCCAGAGAAGGTACGAAACCCATCTGCAAAGTGCAAACCAAAGGATTTATGCATCACCTAGTTGGCTGAATGCATCTGGAACTATATGGGTGCATATTGGCTTCTGATAAAGTCATTGCAAATCAGCAAAGGTGTGCAGGTGACTTTATAAGGTGTGAGTGCTTGGCTTTGGACGTTCCTAGAATGTAGTAGATTATGTTTTCACCCTACCCCTCCCAGAGCCATTGAATAGGTCATTTCAGAACTCCTATGGCCTTTTATTGTCTTGATTTAAGGTACAAAACCTGTGAAAAAGGATTGTTCAGGGTTGCACAGTGGAACAGTTTCATTGTGCCATGCTCATAGATATGCAATGCTACCCTCAGATGGAATGATAAGTCTTGGACCACGCTGCAGAACTTGAGTTTTCTGTTTTCATTGTATTATTGCAGTAGATTCCACTTAATAGGTCCACTAGTAAATGTCACCCTCCCTCACCTGGCAAGATTTCCTGGGAACAGACTCAGTATGAGTCATTTCGTTGCCTTGAAACAATGAATAAACAGCACATCTAATCCACAGAAAGGGCATGTTAGAGGGGATGGCTTAACAGGCCTAGAAGCAGATTTAAAATGTGTAGACTCTGTGGAACCAGAGAACTGAATTCAAGCAGTGTCATTAGTTCTTTTTCATTTTATTTTTATTTGTTTGTTTTCTTCTTCTTCTTGTTTTCCTTTTCTTTCTTACCCATAAACTAAAGGAATATTAGAATACTCTTTTACACTGCAGTATTTTGAACTATTCTGCAGTCCTACATCTTATTCGCTCTGGTTAGAGACTGAAAAGCACCAGACGTATTTCATATAATTGGGAATTTACCCTGTTGTCCTTGGACATAATTTTCCTCCTTCCTATTGTTATGGCCAGGACAGGCTGGATTTCAGCAATAGTTGGTATGACCTTTGTGTGTGTGATTTGCTGAGTGCTATGGGATCACGAGGGATGAAGAGCTCTGTATAAATGCAAACTTTTTATTATTAGCTCCTGCGAATAGACTGCAGGCAACAGGTGTGAATTGGTGCTTGCTTAGCTAAGACTTCCTGCTGTGCTCGCCTTGGTCATCTCCGCCTGGCCTCCGAGTGCTGTCACTGCTTGCACAGCTCAGGCTTACCTCCACTAATACTTTTGTGCTTCCTACAATGGCTATTTTTAAAGGCAACACTGGAATGGAATACTACCCTGAGGATTCCCTGTAAAGCCTAGGGATCAGTAGATGCAGAGAGGAAATCCCAGTTCAGGGCTATTCAATGAAGATTTTGTAGATTCCTGATGGCGCACTGACTACCTGGAAGAGGTCTGTCAATACAGCTCAAGCCTGCAGTCTTCATCTGTATTGAAAAATATTTAAAGATCTAAAATTAAAACCAAACAAGCAAACAAACTCTCTGTGAAAACTACAGTCTGAGTGAGGGATTAAAGCAATCCAAAAGAATCCGAGGGGTAAGTCTCAGACTGTAAATTCAATCCTCCATCTTGCTGGAGATGTCATGTTCAACCATAAGCAATATTCCTCTTTCTTGCCTGCTAATAACCTTTTTTCCTATTCTTTGTTCACACGAAGGAGAGGCTCCTCTGAGTCAAGCTCTTACTCTGTATGTGGTATGGTGCCATTATGAATTGATTAATTAGTAGTAGGTAATAAGACAACTTGGGTCGCTGACAAATTTCATTTTGTTCTCATGGCCCGTGAGAAAAGTTCTGATCCTATTTTTTTTTTTTTTTTTCCTTTTAAGTAGTTGGAAACCTCTGTTAAAATTACATTGCTCCCTTCTACCCTCAGCTGCTGGTAATTACAGCATGATAACATCAGTGTTGAATGACACAGACAGGCAGTCACTGGAAAACAATTCCAGGAACCGTGACTGCGAAGAACTGACCTGTGCGTAGTGGCAACTCACACAGTTCCCAGGAGTTGCCCCACAGGAGCCAAATGATGAGAAAAAATAGAGCCTTATAGGTTTAGCCAGTGAGAAGCAAAAAAAGTTTGATGGAGACAGGTATTTTCCCTGGGGCAATCTTACTTATTCTCAATGATGGGCAAAATGCTCTTTCTGTCTACCTAATGGTAGAACTCAATGACAGAACATGTCTTTGCTAGAAGCTCCATGGTCTTTTCCACTTATCCCAAAACCCTCTCTTGGCTTTTCTGACATATGCTGAGATGCTTCCCATTTTTTTTCCCGCTTTTCTTCCCTCCCCACCATCTGCCTTCATTTCTGTGTTTCTTTACCCATACTTTTTCAAGCAGTTACATTTGGAAGAAAAGGACAGTTCTTGGCAGAATTAAATCTGATGCAAATAACTATAAATAAAGCATATATATAGTGCATATATATGAGTCTTTGCTGAGGATTTACATACCCTCCAAAATGAGGATTATTGAACGTGATTAATCAAGAAGTCTAGCATCAGATAGCTGCTTCAGTAGGCATCAGACAAGCATCAACAATCAAACCCATCTTACTGCGGATCAACACAAACTAGACCAACATGGCAGTGGTCAAAACAGTTGTCATAGTGCTAGTAAAACAGGGATGGGGGAATTGTTTTCATTAGATAATAGTTCATTCTCTGAACACTATTTTCAGAATAAATCTGGAAACTTTTCTAAGATTTTATATGTTTACTTCACAGCATTCCCAACTTTGCCACAGCACCACCCTGGAGAAGTGAATCTTGGAGGCATGATTCACATTTACCAAAGGGTCTCTTCACACCAGGCTAGCGGTCTTAAAAAGCCTGATTGTAAATATGTCTACTTCGTGATTCCTGATTACAGACAGGTTACAATGAAATGATCAGAAGATGAAAGAGAGAGAATGAATACTTACCTGTCTTAGATCAAGTCACTGCCAAAGAGAGAAATGGGGAATAAAGAGACAGAAAGCAAACACAACAGAAGGAAGAAAAAAAAAAAAAAAATCATCAGTTTGAGCAGGACAGTAAGGAACAGAAAATGTACAAAAGAACTGGGGAAAATGTAAGAGAAGGAACTACTTGAGCTCAAAAGTACGTCAGTGGAGACATGGGTTTATTACTGCTATAAAAACTTAATATGATGACACAAAGAAGAATCAGAGAACACTGAAGTCCAAGATGTTAAATTTTAATAAGATATACTAAAATAAAAGTTTAACTGTCAATACTACAACTACTGTAAATAAACAACTGTTCTACGGCAAGATCCAAATTTAATCTGTAGAAATACATTGTTTTCAGTGGACCATGGAACAAGGTATTCACTTCTTTCAAAAAGAAACACATGGGCAATAAGCCACGGTTAAATTTAGGACCTTGAGTGTTGCAGTCCTGCTTTAAAGATGACAAACATCCATCTTTTCAATGGTTTAAACAGTTTTAGGTTAAAAGCAGTGGACATTTACTTCTTGATTTGAAGGATTAGTAGTTACCAGCTACCAGTACTACTAAAATTTTATTCTTTTATTCTTTTATATTTAAACTTTTATTCTTTCTCAGCCCTCAAGGATGTGTTAGATAGACTAAAATTTATAGATTTTTTTTTTTTCTTAAGACATTTTTGTTGTTGTTGTCCTGGATTCTTAACTGGATTTTGGCTTTAAGATGTGTTGGTGTTTGCTTCTCCGGAATTCTGAAATCATGATGTAGATTATAACAGAAGCACAGGTTGAGTCCTTCAGAAACCCCAGTCTGAAAGCATGTTAAAGAAAAGACTGTAAAAGAGGCTTTTGATGTGGGAAGAGATGTATGTGTTTTATAACTATTTTTGTATTCCTGTAGAAGGCTTCAGAATTTGAACATGGGTGAAATTTCCAGGCATGGTGGAGAAATGACAGAAACATCTCCAATTTATGGGATGATTCTCTTTTGCTGTAAAACAATTCTGACATGCTGGGGACTTGTTGGGATAAATCAACAGTTCTGAAATTACTAGGTGAGGTAATGAGATAAAGGTTAGCAATGACATAGATATAGGCCTGTTTTATCCAGATGCATCCTGGAGTGCTTCTTTCAAAGAAAAGAGATCTGATGTTCTGAATGTCTCTTCCAAACAAATTTGGTTTGGTGGGACTGCAGACAAGGAGTAAGCCTAAGAATAGGTCACAGATGCAATCTGAAATTCATGCTGAAAGTGAATGAATCATTCGGTACACCCACTGCATCTTGTCTTCCAGATGGGTCTCATTATATAGACACAATTTAGAAATACTGAACACAAACGTCACATGGAGATATTGTATTCTATGCTTCCATTGAAATATTTGGACAGGTATTTTAGAACCTGGTTTACCAATTCATCTGCAGATGTCTTCTTGTGCCTTTGACTCCAAAGGTCCTGAAACAAATGTACACAGAGTTTTCCTAAACCTATGAATGTCTGAATTGATAAACCAGATGACTCCACTGGGAAAAATAACTTTACCAAAAACAAACAAACAAACAAAAACAAACAAACAAAGCAAACAAACAAAAAACAACAACAACAACAACAAAAACAACAGGTGGATCTATCTAGGTCTATATGTCATTTCTCATGTTGAATATTGTCAGCAAGGTGACAGGATTTCATAGCTGTTTAACTACAGCTTTCCCTAGAGCATTGCTCAGATTAATGCAGAAAAAAATTATAAGGAAGGGACAAGAGAGTCTTATCAGGGCAACTTAGACAGAAGCAAAAACTCTTTTAGTCAAAAGCCTTGTCCTTCTCTGCAGAATTTTAGAAAAACCTAGAAACAAAACCAATTTACTTGAGATCTTGAGATCTGCAGTGGCTGGAAAGGACATAGATGATACTTAATGTTAATTTATTCAGTGGAGTCCTGAGAGATTCAGTTATATTGCAGGGAAGTTAAGGAACTACAGTGAAGACCAAGTGAGAAGGGGAAGAGGCTACTTTTCAGTATATTCACATTTCTTTCTTCTTCAAGATCTGCCAGACTTTTATCCTACAATATATATATATATATAATATATACACTATATATATATATATATATATATAAAATATATCCTACAATATATTCACCTATGTACTAGCTCTGAAGTGCTCCCTCTGAATCTCATGTTCATTTTGGTTTTGTAGGATATCTGTGGGATAACAGTAGGGGGAAAGGACAGAAGTTTTCCTTCTGCGTGTTTCCACTTCACAGGCCTACATCATCAAATCAGAGAAAGCAGATATCCAGGGGGATTTTCTGTCTCATAGTTCTTGGTTTCTCCAGTGATTTTGGCATCTGAATTTTGAAGACTTCACTTCTTAGTCCTTGCAGTGTTGTTTTAGAAAAGAGGATTATATTTCTTTTTCTAGTCTTTTTTTTTTTTTTTTTTTTTTTTTAAATCATGATTTCTAATGATATCAGAATCACTCTTGTTCTCAACCTTAATCTAGGAAACAGTCTGATGTACAAGTAAAACATCAGAGACTAAGTTCTGGGCTTTGCCAGCTTTGCTAGCAGCTGAATGGGCTGGTTTTGTAATTTGTCTTTTTTTATTAGCTACAGCTGAAGTCATACAATGTCTTCATGGATCAGTCCTTATGACTGAGGACCATTGTGGATAGGATCCACCTCATCTAATTGTAATCACCCAAAAACCAGACATGTAAATATGAGTTAGTCACAAAGGTTTAGGCTGTAGCTAATGGAAAAAATAAGCTTACAGACAGCAATTCCTATTACCAATTCTAGTTACTTATTTTGGTATGAGATGAAATGAACCCATTGGCTGAAGATGCCTGCACATCAATCACCCTAAGAAGAGCAGTAGCAGTAACGTGTATACTTAGGAGTTCTAGAATAATATCTCCTCATACACAGAAAACTTCACACTTGCTCTGTACTCAGACTGCATATAGAAAGAAGTAGAAAGTACTTGGAGCTATTGAAATGGCATTGGTTGGATGTACAGTACATCAGTGTTACATTCTATTCATGAAGACTGTGCATGGGTCTCTTGCATGACATGAGTATTGTTCATTAAGCTGGAGAGAAGATTATGTGAACTATGTTCCTCTTGTGAGAACTTTACAAATCAGTAAATTTAGGAGAACTGGTGAGGTTTTACAAAAGGCTCAGACCTGCCCAAACTTGATTCCTACTATGGATGCAGTGTAAAGCTAACAGTAAGGTCTGGATTTAGGTTTACACACATCAGTGTCTGGTGCTGCACTTTGTCTTTCTGCTAGATGACATTTCAGATGGATGCAGGTGACAGATACACTTTTTTTTTTTTTTCAAGTTGTCTAAAATGAAACAAAAATGATCCATTCGTGCCCAGATGATTGACTTTTGGTAGATATCTAGATTTGTATGTCTATCATGTAGATGTCTATAGGTGAGCTAGAGCACTGATTCCTTTGTATGATTTAGTTCATTTGTTCCACTTAATGTATTCTAAAAGCACATCTGATGGGCTGGACCCCATCTACCTCTTTATAAAGACATAGTCTCCTTTAGATCTTGTCTCATATCCTGCCAACCCAATGCAGATGTTGTGGATATCTTAGGTCATCTCAGTTGGCAGTAGATGCCTTTGGTTAGATCAGTGACTTACATTCCTAAATTTGGTCAGTTGAATAGCCTTTTGGACCTCACTGGTTTTGCTGACTGATATCTACTGATTTATAATGGGACCTTAGACACCTACTGACAGGTAGAAACTTCCATTTACATAGCTGTGAGCTAAGAGCCAAATCTTTCCCCGAACACATTTGAAAAACACATTCTGCTGTGTGCTCACTCACCATCTACTTATGGTTTAGTCCTGACAGTATTTCAAACTGAACACACTGTGTAGGTGGACATGTGTTCCCAACTGAAGCTCAAAATATAACTACAAGTCATGACATCACATGTAGGAAACAGCTAACAGATGTCATGAATGTAACCAAGCAATCTATGATACTAACATTAGACTTCCCAGAAAACTTTAAGGATTCATATATTTTAGTCCAGACAGGCCTTGGATCCTTTAGTCTGACCTCGTGCATAACACAGGTTAGGAAAAAAAATATCATCTTCTCCATTCCAAAATGAGTTCCAAAAGCTATTTGTTTATTTTATTTTATTTTTCTTTCAAGAAAAGGATACCATCTTTAGACAAAAACATCAGGAAACTGATGTTTCAACTTTTGCCTTGGAAAATTATTATTGCAGATAATGACCCTAATGAAAACAAAGAAAATAAAAAAATCAACATAAAAAATGTAAACCTCATAGAATAACAGAGTACAAAATAATTTGAGTTGAAAGTGACCTCTGGAAGACATCTAGTCCAACCCCTTCCTCAAAGCATGTCCAATTAAATTAAGCTGAATGTGTATTTTGTTTCCTATTTAAATTCATGTCTGTGATATTATTGTTCTTTTTTGTTGTTGTTGTTCTTTTTTTTTTTTTTTTGGGGGGGGAGAATGTTTGACGCTTGTCTTGGAATTAAAGACTTTTTTAGCACTAAATATTTTCTTTCCATGAAAGTAGTTCTATGTTTTTATGAAGTCTTTGTGACTGGAAATATGACTATATAAGGCCATATAACGTTATTGGATAATTAGAAAAGCTGAAAAGCCTGAAAAATAGAAGTGGAAATAATATGTTTTGGCCAATGTCATGAGCTGAATTGTTATTTTAATTTGGAACAAATAAAATATTGAATCATAAATACCTTAGTAATGCATATAAATCTTTAATCTTGTAGAACTGAAAAAAAAAAAAAAAAAAAAAAAAGGAAAGCAATTTGAAATCAAGTCATAATTAAATATATTAATAGAGAAATGTATATACTATATCATTCATATTTAATGCTAGTAACAGTAGAAAAATATCAGCTGTATGTGGTGTATTATACACGTGCATGCCTTAGAGGCTTGGTCTCAAATTTTGGCCTATGGAAGTGTTCTTTCCATAAGTGATTTCTAAAGCATTCCTCTTTGGTAAGGCTATTGAATTTAAAACAAAGCTATTGTATTTAGGACAGCATCTGGAATCCCATAGGAAACCAGTCTCCACCTGGTAAGATAAAAATTATGTTCTAAGACTAAAGATTTGAATAGAAGGCAGTGCTACAAATCCTGGCCCAAGGAACAAGGATTTTGGAGGCTTGAATCAGTTTTCTAAGGATAGATGTTTAACAGCATTTCAGGCTTCCTAGGATATTCAAGGCATACATAGAGGGTTGGCGACAATACACAGGATATGTAGGAGAACCATCCTCTTCTGAACAAGCAGTGACCAGTTGGAGCATCCTGTGACTTCTCAAATGTCACAAGACACCTATATTTAGGAAACCAATCTGAGTCCTTTGTGATTTGTTCATGGTGAGACAGGAAATTGGTGTCAAAATAAAGCTCGGACTGTGATTTCCTGAGCCTTCACCTGTTCATCCTATCCAAAAAAGCATCCTTTTCTTTTAAGGAGCAAATAATTTTTGAAGGGTATGATTACATTGTAGCAAGAACAGACAATGAAAAGTTTTTTATTTGCAAAATGAAGAATTGTGAAAGAATAGAAGAGAACTTCTCAGACCCTAAGCTACACAGTCTTTAAGTCATTAAGTATCAATATTTTAGAAGGCAGGTAGGTCACCTGAGGCACCAGACCAACTTTAGACATTTATTTCAGGATGTAATAATGTGTTTGTGATCTCAGATATAGGTGCCTGCACAGCTCATGTCTAAAAGTAGATGAAGGCCAATTTGAGGTACAAGCTTCCTATGAGTATCATCGAAGTGAGCAGAACAAAAATGGGGAATAAGCTAGTCTGGTCTTCAGGCTACTCCTGGACCACATGGCAGATACAGATGAACTGAGCCTAGAGCAGTAAGACTCTATGTGGAGTTCAGACATCTAGAACACATGCAGATGTCTACATGCAAATATTTAGAGGCTTCTACAACCTTAAACTGACATTTTCTCTTTCAGTCAGGTTTTCTTTCCCTCTACTCATATAAAGTTTTAAATCCAGGGAAGCTGAGGAAAAAATATTGATAACTGATGTGTGTTTTTGGTAATGTCCTTTATTCTCTCTCAGTGTGTTGTACGGCTAGCATGAAAGCCTTCTTGACTTAACCAGTGATAGGAGTTGAGCTGTCTGGCTCCAACTCAATGAAGCTTGTAAACCAATCAATTTTTTATTTTTTGAAATGTTATAATATGAGAGGACCTCTGGAATATTCATAAATATCAATTTCATCCCCAATATGTGAAATATACTTAGAGTGAACATTAATTTATTGCTTCTTTGTTTCAATACTTGTACACATCTCCCCTTATTTTTAGATGTTGTTATGTAAGATGCAAGTATTTAGAACCAGATAACAGAACAAGAGGCAATGGTTAGCAGCTAACTTCAAACGTCCTTTTCCCCCCTCTTCCATAAAACCAAATGATGTACATCACAATTACAGATTCAGGAAATTTTAGAATCAGGAAGATCATAGTTAGTCAGGTAATTTTCAAATGAGACAATAAAGAAGTAAATTCATAAAAATACATTAAGGCTTTACTTTTAGTTTTCATAATATACAGGTTCATTTCATATTTGGTGGTCAAAATCCTGCCAAGCAATGATATAAGCTATTCATTTTTGCTGTTGTTATTTTTGAAAACCACCCCAAAATTTAACTTTTTTAGAATTAAGACTTAGTTTTGGAAAAACACAAGATCAAAGAGTTCTGACAAATTTTAATCCCCTTGGAAAAAGCTTGATCATTTTTGAAACACCAGCTTCCATAGATTGAAATCTAGAGTTTTGAATTAAAATCAATTTTCAAAATATGTTATCAAAATTGGAGATGATTATTATTAAACTTGTCAAAATTTTTTTTAAAAAAGTCTTCTAAACTATTTGGAAAAAAGTGTTTGATCTACCTGACTTTCCCCCCCTAATTTTTGATTAAAAAAAAAAAATCTTGCTATTATAGCATTTTTAGATCAATGAAGGACAGAAAAAGCAATACCAAACTTGTAAACTTTGGAAAGGTGACCAAAGCACTTCCATTCAGTCCAACTTGCTTTGCTTAAACCAAGGAAACTAAAGAAGGTCTGAGTCTGAGAAAATAGCTTCTTTATGAAAATTTGCTACTTTTACAGACCTCTCAACTTGGTTATTTAAAATCTTCAAGCATTTTGGATAATTTTAGTCCATGTCTATTAGAACAAGCAGTTCATTGCTGAAGACCCACTGCTCCTAATAAAGATGAACAGTTTGCGGTGATGACTGAGAAGGAAACACTTCCTCTTGGTTTAAACTCTCCATTTGGATGTACAAAAAAATAAGTGACCTCAGCATAGATGATGGATGGTAATTCATTAAACTATGGCAACCTATTTCTCCACACATAAGGAGGTAGCAGCAGTGAGCATTACTGGTAATATTATATCTGATGTCCACAAAGCTGCCTTTTAAAGAGTGAATGAAGCAGTGATAACTGTGAAAGGACAAGGAAGGATTTCATTTTGGTATTAAAGGTATGATCCTCCTGGTTGGAAGACAAGACTGTGGGCTGCATGGAGAGATGAGTTTACAGGTTGTGGATTTTGATCAGTCTCTGGATTTTGATGTGTTGGAGTTACACAACAGGTTTTAAATAACAATAACGTAGGAGTTAGAACCCAGATCTGGTTGCTCCAGTAGGAGGGTGAACATAGCACTTAGGGCTATATACATTCATTGTTTTTTTTTTTTTTTTGATGATGTTGTTGTTGTTGTTGTTGGGGGGAGGGCAGAATTTGGTAGTTTACCATTAGTAATTTAGATTAGGGCATCCTATTTTAAATGGACAGGTAGTTTAGACTTATGTACATGAGACAGGCTATGCCACTTATTTTTGGGGTAAGAAACACCTTTTACTTGTTTTATTTTTCAGTATCAAAGAATCTTTTAATCTGAGCTTCAGGTGTAGTAGGGGCAGGCAGCATAGGGGGAAAGATCATATCTAAGATAACTGATTGCTAGATACACCTAGTGGTAGAGTCATAACTACACATTTTCCAAACAGGACCTTGGTTTTTAGCACAAATCTTAGAGTTTGTTTCTTCTCTGCCTTTGTAGGTTTTTTGTTCAGTTTGGGCTTCTGGGGTAGCCATTTGAAATGCTGAAAACCTATTCACCAGCAGATGTAAACTTTTTCCAAGGAAATTCAAGCTCAGTCTCCCTACTGATTCCAGTCCCTCACAGCTGGGGTGATTTATTTTTTCTTTATCCCTAGTGGAGAAGTGAATGAGATACTTATTTGTTTCCTTCTTTCTTTATGAACTTCCCTCTTCAGGCTGGATTATGCCTTAGGGACAGAAGATGAGGACAGAAAGTACCGCTCCATGAGGAGTCCTGGGAAATGTTGCAATTCAGAAACATCTTCCTGAGAGCTTGTTCCCTCCTTACTTCCTCTTATTTTGAAGGGCCCGGGGATTTCTTAGTAATCTGATGCTTGTCTATGCTAGCTGTAGTTCTCAACATCCTGTATGCTAGTGTTTCTGTGTTGACTAGGTAACCGCTGGGTAACTCCAAAGCAAAAGTCTGTCCATGCTGTATGCACAACGTGGAAATGAGAGGTATTTCTGCTGCCTAAAAACTTGTGTTTTGGGAAGCAAAGACAAGAGGACAAGATCTAGGTTAAAATAAATAAATAAACAAACAAATAAATAAATAAATATTTTTCAGCACTAAGTAAGCATCCATCTCTGTTTTCTGGAGAGTTTCTTCATCTTAGTAGGACTCATCACACTATGAGTCCCTGCTTTTCCTTTACTCCCCCTGCATACAGGACACAGCTTCCAAGTCACAGTCTGGCTTGGTTATATCACCTGAAATACGAAAGTGATAGATTGTTTTTTCTTTCCATTGATGGAAAGAAGTCTAGCCCCTGCTGGACTGTAGATTGACTGAGTGTATGGAAATTTTAAATCGGTATCTTGATTCAATGGAAATGGATATGATGGAAGTTCTTGAAGGACTGATCTCAAGCCTGAGTCATGAGCAACAGATAAACCACGAAGCCAAGGAACTGTTCATCAGCAGAGACAGATTAAGCCATTATATATATGTATATATATATTTAATTTCCACAATAAATTTAGAAGATTAATAACATTACAATGCTTCAGAAAGAAATGACAGCTAATCTCTCTCTAGTGAATGTAAATTGAAATCCCATGTTCTGTCCCAGGCCCACAAACCTTTGCAGACTCTTCCTCATGGAAATCTTCTATGTCTGCTTTGTCTCTGGGCTGGCTGAGACACAAACTAATTGACAAAACCAGATTGCAAATAAGCATAAATTGGTACAGAGTTTTCATCTCAGAAGAGAAGCAAAGGTTAGTGTTGCATGAGGACTTAGTTCAAAACACTCATCCTTTTAAACTGGAGCTAGCAAAGGTGAAAATGAATCAGAAAGTCACATACCCCAAAACTGCATTTGGCTTTGTCTGAAGCACTTATTATGAGTTACGAGTCAGTTCTCTCCTTTCCTCCCCATATTTACAGAAGAAAATCAATCCTCATCATGGCAAGATATTCTGGGCTTGTTGTGTTTTTCCACATCAAGCCCCCTTCAACCAAGCAAATATAATAATAATACCGGTGTCACGCATCATGAATTCACACTTCACAGACCAATAGGTGAAGACTAAGTCCTGCTGCATTGAAGCAAAGGAGAGGGGGGTATAGGCTGCAGTTCAAGATCCTTTCAAGACATTGTCTTTTCTCAGCTGTAGCTGAACTTTAACATATTGCTTAAACAGTTTTTGTGTCACTTTCTGGCAGGGAAGCTTCTTAAAAAAAAAAAAAAAAAAAAGGTTAAAAAATGGGCAGAATGTTTGTTTTGCCTCTATTGACCACCCAGAGTAAGCTTAATAAATCAAGTGATTAAATCATTCCTGAAATATTTCCCTAAAATAGATTTGCATCACATTGAAAGCTAGGGATCATGTTAATCATAGTAATCTATAATACTTCATGCTTATGTAGCGCGAGGATGCCAAAATGCTTTCCGAGTATTAATTAATTGAGTTTCACATTACGCTGTGTGAGCGTAGGGATTATCCTTGCTGTATGGCTGAAGGGAGATGGCTGAATGATTTGCTCAAGGCCACCTCACCCACCAGCTAATGCCAAGACAGGGAGCTGGATTGAGATAAGCCAAGTGCAAGAATCCAGAGGCCTTTTTCTGAAGGCAGGAAGGCTCCTGAGTATTTGTCAGTGTGTGAGCCCGGTTGCAGAGGTCATTTAGGTTAGGAATAGTTCCTTTGACATCAGTGTAGTTGCTGCATGGTAAGACAGTTATGTAGGATCCAAATATACTTATGCAGAAATACCTTGAAGACAACTGTATGACAATCAACAGACAGGAAAGGAGGACATGGAGGCATGGGACAAAATAAAACAATCCACTAGAAAATAACTAGAACAATCCACTAGTGCAAGCTGCCCAACACTCATCCATTATCAGTATGTCTCCAGCTTGCTTTCCTGAAAAATAAAGAAAAAAGTAATGTTTTCAGTGATTAAGTTCTCTGTTTCAAAGATTCACCAGACAGACAAAAGTAGCTTACAGATATTTTAAATTTTGCATGTGATTTTTGGCCTCGTCACAAAAAATTTTAGACCTGTGGCTGAGGCTGCTGTCATGTCCGGATACATAAAATAGAAAGGTTCCCAAAGAATTTCTGAATGCTAAAGAAGAGTCTGTTTTATGGTTAAGGGAATATGTGTGTGTTTGTTTAGGGGATGTTTGGATGATATTTTTTTCTTCAGACCCTTTTCCAATTACAGCTGCTGTGTCATGGTGTTGTGTCCCTGCACAATTTCCTGAGATGGTGGAGGACTGAGCTCAACATGTGCCTTCCAGGCCAACCTTCTCTAAAAATGACTCATGTTCCTGTTACTTCCTAGACCTGTGTCCAGACAGGATGGCAACCATCCTTCTTCGTCTTTGACACAATCACATTCCTCATCCTTTATTTCCCCCTGACCTCACTCATCACTATGTCACCATTTGATTATTCCCCCCACTTTTGACAGTGTTTATTTATTGTGTTCTTGTGTTTTTTTTTTTGTTTTGTTTTTATTTTTTCCTTTTTCTCCACCAAGGGCAGCTCCAGGAACATGTCTTCTAACAGCTGGCATTTGCCTTTCTCTCTGCTTTTCTCAACTCTTAATCTTGGCCATGATGCCAGGCAGTGAAGGTTTTTGTGTGCAATGTGTAACTGTATAAATGCAACCTGTTTTTCAGGACATCCCTTCCCCTTCTGCCAGCACTGAGCCACTGGCACTCAGCAATTATGAAACCATGCCAGAGGATAGGTCGTGGAACAGGAGAGGCTTTTAGTTCAGTGAACCCAGTGACCAATTCTGAGAAAAGCATCAGGGGAGCAAAAACACAACAGGAGGACCCATCAATACCCACAGACACTGTGAACACCACCAGCCAGGAAGATTATCTGGCCCAATGAATTTCTAAGCCTAGTTATCACACAAGAGTTCGTAGTCTGGCAACAAGTCTGACCTGTCTTTGGATGGCAAATCTTCCCTCACCTTTCCCAAGTCCTTGTCATGCTGATTTGTCTGATCATCAGATTAAAAAAAATGTTTTTAGATCTGTTTATTGTCAGTGACTAATCCTCCAGATAGTTACCTCTTATTTCTGGGAAGATTAAAACATCATTTTCGGTGCATACACTATCACCTACTTTTTGTGCCTGTTCCCTTGAACACCTGAAGACCTGATTGGATAAGGTAACTTGAACTTAAGGTAGGTGACCCTGCCCATGGCAGGAGGGTTGGAATGAAAAAATCTATAAAGGTCCCTACCAACACAAACCACTTTATGCTTCTATCATTCTAAGGGATGGATAATCCCTATGGTACTTCCTTTTATTCAGACAATTTAGGATGGTTTTGCTGCTCTATTCAGACAATGCTACTATGTTCTTTATTTAGGGTCTAGAGATCATTGCCAGGACAGTGAGCCAGAGCAGGGAACTGATCCTAGTGAAAACTAACCCAGTCAGGAAAGAAAAAAAGTAATTTCCAGCTGAATGGGTGTCCTGGTTCCCCATGGCATTACATGAGACGTAGTGTTAGCAGGAACGTTGCTGGAATGAGCACCCAGGAGCATGGAAAGAGGTAGGACCAAGTTACTTTGAAGCAGCCTTGATTTCAGTTGACATAAAGTGATCAAAAATGCTGAACTCCAAGCAGTTAGAATTATATTCTGCTAACTTCTTCATCTCCTATACAGTCAGGCATCTCACACATATGCACTATCCCTTCCTGCTCCTCAACACTGCATGCCACATGCAGCTGGTCATCATACAGATGATTTTTTAAGCAGTGGGCAAAATAGGTAGTGGAGAGGAAATGAAATAGAAAAGACAGAGGCCAGTTTTCAGGTTGGGTAAAATTCTACATGTTTATATTTGCAATTCCAGCTCCTTTTCCTCTCTTCAGTACAACCAAGGTGAGATTCATCAGCCCAAACCCAGCTGAGTAATTTCAGGGTTTACATATACACAGCTGAGAGAAAATGACACTCCTCCAGAGATATACAATGCCAGATGTGTAAAGTAGGTCAGTTGAACTGGAAAGAGCCTATTGAACAGAAGAGTCTGGGAACACTGGCAGTGTTTTAGCTCAAGAAGTCATGTTTCTTGTTAAGTACCCACTTCACTTGATCATGCAGACTAGCAGCAGAGAGGTCAACTTTTTGTCTCACCTAACCTTAGGCATCTACTGTATGGATAAGTCCAGCTGAGCTGGTTCCAGTTGGACCTCTTTGTAGATAAATACAGAAATGGGTACTTTTAAATAACATCAACTTTTTAGTGTTCTGTTCTAGGAGTGGGGTCAGTGAATCTCAGGACTCCACTGGGTGATAAAAAGAGCTTTGGGATTTTACCTCAGATGTTGATATCTGGATGTGGTTATACTGTTCCCATTCCAGCCTTCCACTCCTGGGCAATGACAGATGGAAAGGTAACAGAAAGCCGTTCTAGATTCCTCTTTCTACACTTGAGGTGCACACTGCAGGAACTGAGCTGTCCCCAGGGCAGTACGGCTGCTCACCACAGAATCTCCATGTCCTGCTGTGGGCATGCGGTATATGTTGGGATTGTTATAAGCTCAGTAGAGAAAGTTTTATTTAGCAACTGGATGTGGGCAGCAGGAACATTCAAAAGACACCCTAGAAGCAGCTCAGAAGCTGCCATGCCAAATAGAAAACATCTGGCAGAAAAAATAGTACAAGAATCATGCAAGACCCTGAGTTAGTCAGTGGCAGAGGTTTGGCATCAAGAGGGGCATAATCGAGCCAACAGTCATAAACAGCTTTTGATTATGCCATGTGTATGTTATAGATACCACTTTGGGATTATTACTTACTGTTGAATTGCTATTGCTTACACCAAATAAGTGTGAAATCCTTCTGACAGCAAGACTTCCACTTCTCTATTTGGAAAAACTGTGGGAGGAAAATGAGGCTAAAAAAGGATAGATTTCCCCTGGGTAATGAACCTGGCAGTACCTTTCACCTGCTTCCTATTTTCTGTCCGTGGTACCTCTCTGGTTGCATTCTGGCACTTCATTTGTCCTTACAACATCCCCCTGGATGATATTGTTATCTCATTGTTTGTTCTCCCTTTAAAGTTAGTGTAGACACCTCTCATGATGGGAGGAGTTGCTCCCTGAGGTCCCTGCATCTCTCCACTGTCTGACGAGGTACCTGGATGACAAGCAACAAACACCAGATCTTTGCACTGCTATAGTGAAGAAAAGGTATATGATTTTCCTTTGTAGGTCTCTTCCAGAGAAACAGACTTTAGTTTACAGAGGTGAAATGGCTACGTTTTTTGATTCTCTGGGAACAGAATACCTACTTCTACATATAAACACAAGCAATTTACACCTACAATGATCAAAAGTTTAAGTGTTACTTAGGATTTGGGGATGCTCAGCTGCCACTCATCTCGTAAACCTCTACACACTTGGCCAAGTGAGAACTTGCATGTCAACACAGCAAGAGGGATGTCTCTGTGGGGAATGCTCCTGGTCTCAGTCTCAGTGGGACTGTTCACCAATAAAGTTCACCTGCAGGGCAGGAATCAGCAGACATTTTCAGGCTTTGCCTAGGAAATGGGTATTCATAAAAAGACAGCCAGTGACATGGCAGTTAGCTGTGTAACAGAAAAAAAGGAAAAAATAAAAGTTTCTTTTTTTCTTTGTTTATTTGTTTGGGGTGGTGGTGTAGGGGGGAGAAATTAATTGCATTCCTGGGACAGAGGATGAGTTAGTTTGATTCATGGTTTAATGTACATTTCATGAGAAGAATGTGGATGGTCAGAAAGGAGAAATCTGCCTTTTCCTGGCTGCTTTTTGTGTCAGTCAGAGCCTTACGGGAGGAGGACAAAATTACTTATTTCCTGAAAACACCTGAGCTGGCTCAGTTGGGAAAAGCTTCTGGAGAACAGGGAGCAAACAGAGGGGGAGAGAAGCAGCTGGCCAGGAGCCCAGGGCACAAGGATAGACTGGGGCATTTCCTGAGGGGAGTTGGAGGCTTGCCTCTGGCAGGGAACAGAGCCACAATGAAGCCTCAGAAGTGATGGGAAAAAAGGGACTTTCTTTGGGATTTAGAGGGGATGGGGTTCCTGCAGAAAGTGACAGGAGGTGGTGGGAAAGCAAAAGGACCTCCCACAAGTTGCACTGTGTCTTTGAATGGCACAGTGGGGAGGACTCGTTTGCAAATCTTTTCATTTAATATCTCACACTATCTGAATTTCTCTGTTCAATGAGATACATTAATGACATGTATTAGGAATTTAACCACTGAGATTGGATCTCATGTCTTTTGACATCCTCTTTAAAAACTGAAATAAATAATAATAATTTAAAAAAGCATGCTCTGATCTGTCTCCAGGCTTTGACTAATCTAGGGCTCCACCACAGTGCTCGCATCCCGGGGGTACAAGGCATTTGCCAGGAAGTGAGAAATCTTCTCTCTGCCCACCCACCCCCACCAGTTTTTCTCTTGGTTTTGTGAAAGGACCTGAATGTAATTTTTCTACAATCCATTGGAAAGAGCTGAAGGATGATATGAAGCCTTCTGGGGCATTCCCCTAAAGCTGCACTATTGGAGAATAGTCAGAGAGAGAAGAGGGAACAGGACAAGGGCTATCAGTTGTGCTCACTGTTGCTTTCTAATTTGTTTTGTTGATGTTCTGTTTTGTTTTATTTTGTTTATTTTATTTTAGAAACAGGGGAGACAATTCAAGCCCTTATCATCATCCCTTGGATCCTAGTCTGAGGTATCTAAGCTGCTCCTTGCACATGAAAGGTACCTGTGCACCTCCTTCTAGTAAGGACCTGCGTGCCTAGAAACATGCACATATTCTAGAAAGGATGTGTATAGTGGGGGAAGACCGTCCTCTTCTCCATGATATGCTCAATGTTTTTGAAACTCAGGCTCAACAAATCCTGGGAATTCATACTAGTGATGCGTATAGTTACTGCATACCAACCAGATGGCTACCTCAGCTATCAGAGTTTAGGCAAAGGTTATATCTCTGTCTGGATCTAGCTCTAAAAACATTGAATGTATGACTTTCAGGACCTTTGTTCACTGGTTCATCCTCTTTCAGCTCATCATTTTGCTTCCAGTTATGTTTTTAGACCACCAGAGGAAGCCCGACTCTTGCAGTCTCTTCAAAAAAGGAACCCAAAGAATGTCACGGCCCAGTTCTTTTTGCAGCAAGAGGTAACACTCATATTGCAAACAAAACTGCATGCATGTCCAGTAGTCCTCTATAACCACGCATGAACAGTAGAAGACTGGGTGTCTACCGAATATAAATATCCCTGTTTACATCTGTGACATCACCTCTGGTAGCTGTCTCCTCTAGGGACTGGCCAGACCCTCTCTTTTCCACAGGTGTCAAGCCAAGAGAGGACTGGTGTTTGGTGAAAGTGGTGGGACTCCTTTGTGTGGTCTCTGCAGAGTCCCTTCCCCTTACAGAGGTGTTCAGCTGTGCTATGGACCTGGGTCGGCCACACATATCGGGGCAGGTCTCTCTTCTCCTTAGCCACTAAACGAATCCATAAAATAGCCTGTTGACTCTGGTTTTCTGAGCGCTTGGAGTCAGGAAAAGGACCACCAACAATTTGCAGCAAATAATGTGGAGTATACGTTTGAGAAAAGGACTATTTTGCAGCAGCACATAAGCTCTTAATGTCCTTGGGAAAAGCCAACATAAAGCATTTTTATTGCAATAATAAAACTTGAAACTTGCATGTGGTGGAAGGAGGAAACAGAAAAAGGAGTCTGTGGCAAGTGCTCCTATGAAACTGCTGCACAGGCTACGGAGCAAAAAATTATCAAAGGTGAGAGAGATAGGTCCCAAAAGTGGCTGCTTGGGAATAACAATCTAGGAGTTCTTCAGAATCTAGTAGATTCACTGGAAACCACATCATTGTTTTCATGGAACAGGCTGTCTTCTCAAAAAGCTTCTTTAATCAGGGATAAAAGGAAACATTTGGGGAAGAAAAGAAACAACCCCCCCCCAAAAAAAAAAAAAAAATGAGGCAGAAACTTCAACAACATGTTTTGGAAAAATATTTTGTCATCTTGAAACTTTTTGTTTATTATATCTGTTTAACCTTTTTATATTAATTTACATTGTCTCATATTGCCTCGGGTGTCATGCACAAATGCCTCGCTACTGCAAATGGGTGTTGTAACATGGCCATCCAATTTTTAGAATAGTGAAATAATTTTGTTTTACATTTAGAGTAATTAAGGACAGCTGCTTCTGAATACAAATACAAACATCCTTTTTATTTCCCCTAGATAATTTTCTTCTGTTCATCTTATGTTAGTTAAGGTCCCTGAAAACCTAAAAAGAGAACCAAGTAACATTTTTCAACTTGACTTTAGGCTAAGCAGATAGGAGAGTTGGAGAGTTGTATAAGGAGGAGTGGCTGCCTATGGTACAGTATTGAGAAGTTTATTCATGAAGTGAGGTCACCATAATAAATGAAGAGATACAAGGGTGCGGAGGGGAAATAATGAATCTTGCATTCTGGGTTAAGTGTATTATCAGAGTTCTCCTGGCTAAGAAGTGATGTGTATTATTTCAGTCAATGTTAGGTGTGAAAGCAGCTACGCTCCCTCTTGGACTTGAACTAGTTCATTAAGAAGTGTTTGGGGGCTCTACAAAAAGCCTTGAATAGTGCCATAAATATGTACTGCATATTGGCTATGCGGTGGTGTGTGTACCGTAAAGCAACATGTTTGGGAACTCTTTATGGACCCAATGGTCTCTGTGTGTGATAGGAACAGCGGGAAAGAACTGCATGTTCCAGGTTCACCCAGATTGCCTACATCCCATTATCAGAACATGGTGGGGTTCAAACACAAGACACATATGCTGCCAGCTTAAGTGAGGGCACTACCCAATCATTTTTGTAACCCATCACTCTAATTTTTGGGACATACATTGGAATCAAGCTAGACTACAATATTTTTCTCAGTGTTGGGGTCCTCAGTACCTTTGTATTGGGGCAACCAGCAGAAATTTATTTCCATCATACAGTGGCAGAAACTCTGTAATAGCCTAACTGGTTGCAAGGTTTGAAAGGAAAAACATAAGCCTGGATTTTTTAATTATTAGAAGTTATTTAATTATTTGGCTCAGCTCCCCTCACTCCCCCCCCCAGTTGACATTTATAAGCTGTCAAGAGCCCACATGGACATATTGTGCAATTCTTCCCATCTTGATGGGGACTTTTGGGATGGCAGGATTCATGAGCTATTTCAGTTGCGGATAATGTAGCTCGCTCTTAAGGCCCCCTTGTTAAAAATAAGCTGCCTTCCATGTGGTTCTCCTACATAGGGAAACCAAATCCTTTTGTTGGTCAGCTGGAAATCTGCTCAGCCACCTGAGATTCATTGTGGATGAAAGTGTTTACAATGCTTGGTGTAAGTATCTCCACTCAAATGTCAGCCAGGGGCCCTGTTAAGTCAACAGGAGCTTTTCCCATTGACTCCAGTGTCCTTTGAATGAGCCTGAGGTGGTGAATGTTTCAATACTTCATTGTGGGGGAGCCTGATTTTGTAGTTAAGGCACTGGTGTGGATACAGGAGAATAGTTGTGGTGGGTCCCTAACCTGTATGATTAAGGCAGAGACAGGGTGAGGTGGACATGTGATTTTCATCATTTTGTCAGTTTAAAAAAAAAAAAAAAAGATTTAGGGTTTATTAGTAACGTTGATGACTCAGAAAGTAAAAAAAATACAGATTTTGTTTAATTCAGAATGATTCGAATGATTCATCGTTTCTACACGGCAAATTTTTATTCTGATTTTTCAACTGAGCAAAGTTTCTGTGGATACATTGTGTCTGTGTGTCCTCCCATCTTAAAATTCAATCTCAGACAATTTAAGAGAAGGCAAAGCAGGTGCTGAAAGCTACAGCATTTTGGTATGTTACCATTCTAATTTGTTTTATTAATAATAATAAAAACATATTCTGGGACACTGAAACATATTGTATGGTTCTTTTCAATTCACAGAGTTTTGAAAGATACAGATGTTCTGTGCCAGGTTTCCTCCTAACTGACAAATTTCCATTTCTTGAAATATAAAATGCTTTCTCCTGATGGCATTTCCAGTATTTTTAAAAAACCTTTAAACATCATTTAATACAATCCAGGATGGTTTTCTGAGCAGTGGAAGTAAGGAAAGCTGCTTTCCTACAACTTTATGTCTGCTGGATATGTGACTTTGCTGTCTCAGAAGATGTAAGCTTTGGCTGAAGCTTTTCCTGGGGTTGGGCCATTTGCAGTGACTCTCTCCCCTGTGTCTTCTCTGGTACTTAAAGTTTAAAGCTGTTTCTTACTGAATATTTGTGCTGTGTCTAACGCAATGGGCTCCCGACCTCTCTTCAGCCCTATGGATGTTATGTGAACATACACTGAGCTCGTGATGTCCTTGTTTTTTCTACTTTTTTTTTTTTTTTTCCACATGTCTATAAAGCAGGCTCTCTGCAAATCTAAACTTAGAAAGAAAAACATACGTGCTCTGGCAAAATTGAACAAATGTAATTGTGATGGGAGGACCCCAGGGGCTCCAGCTATAAACCATTTCAGAGTTCAGGAGTTTAGTCCTACAAATGTACACACACTTTACTATGCAATAAAAGTGAAACAAAACTAACAAACAGGCAAAACTTCCACTTTAGCATCTGTAATGGTAGCAGATCCCTGAACCAGCATCTCATTGCTTATATTTGAACAGTTTGTGGTTCAAAGCAGACAACAACCTGTCTGTAATTCCTTCAGGGCTTGGGTGGACCCAGACACTTTCTCTTGATCTTCCTGGTCCTGTTCTTCATCCCCATCCCATGGTGCAAGTCAGGGAACGTCACTTGGGTGGACCAAGGGATTTAATTGCACCAGATCCAGACTACATCAACATAGACGCAACACACTTTGTAATTCTCACACAAAAGGTTGCACACGAAGATAAACATCTCTTAAAGCATTACGTTTTCACAAATGTCCTGTTTGGGGAAGGGCTGGAATTAGCAGACCAACACAGTACAGCTGGAACAATTATCTAAATTTAATTCTAAATTTAATTGTGGAGTTCACACAGATTTGAAGATATCCCACACTTAAAAAAAATGCAGGAGAATTCTTATTAACATATGTGTTTAGAATATAAGATTTGCATTTCGTGTCATGTTACACCGTATTTGGTGTTTGCAAAATTTATATGAAAAAAGTTTAAATTCCAATGAACTTATGTTTGTCTTCAAATCAGCACCTCTCTATTGAGTGTGATTTTACCTTAAATTTTAATGAGTTCAAAATAAATCAATTTTTAAAATAAATGCAAAATTAAAATTAACTTTTTTGAAATCCCTTTCCCTTTCCCTTTCCCTTTCCCTGTCCCTTTTTTCCTTTCCTGTTCTTTTCTGTTTTCATTTGTTTTCTTTTATTTCTACAGATAAGGAAATACAGATATGTGCACGCATCCATATCTGATGCAAACATATACAGCAGAGGAATTCCCACAAACTAAATAAATGAAGAAATATAACAACAATAACTGCATCAACAATAACAATAATATTAATAATATTAATAATGGTGATGATTATTATGATAATAATAATAATGGTAATAATGTACAAAATAATTGCATCTCAGAATACCCTGGTCTGACTGTGACTTCAATTTGGAAATGAATGACTTTTTATATTTTATCCCCCAAATACCTAGATGGAAAGCCACAATTCAAACAGAATAGCAGACCTTGCAGTCCAACCAAGATTACTGCTGATGGAAATGGATTGTAAAGCACACCGAGCTGAAGCATTCGATTGCCTGGTAGAGGCCAAGGACTGACCCAATTTTGTGAATGTACATGTGCTTTTGTACATGTGTTTACCTGCAGATATATGACCTTTAAATTTGAGTAAGGCTTTTGTGACCTAACCAGCATTCCAGTAGCAAACACCAAGTACCCTCACTGGAACCACATCCCCACCTGGCTCAACAGAGGCCAGAAGCATGCTGTTTGCCAGCCAGAAGTGTTTCTGAGATGCACCTTATGAAACAATCGGCTGTTCCCTCCTGGTGACCGTCAGGACAGAAGAAACCACCAACACCTGTCTTGGCAGGGTTACGAATGAAGTTTTTTTTCGTGCAGCCAGAGGGAGGAGGCAGAGGGAACTGAAACATCTACTTACTTTGGAGGTGAACAGATTCCCAGTGCAATATATTTAACCTGGAGTGCTTGAGCATGAGTTGGGAGCGATTGAAGGCTGGTGTTATTGGTGAGGTTCTGGAGGCCTTTTCCAAATTTTACAAATGAGCTGAAGGATACAAATGTAAATCCCACTGGAAAATTGCAACATCTGGACGGCAGTTCAGTTCAGTTGACAAATTGAAAAACAACAACAACAACAACAGCAACATTAAAAAGAAAAAGAAAAAGAAAAAGAAAGAAAAAGAAAGAAAGAAAGAAAGAAAGAAAGAAAGAAAGAAAGAAAGAAAGAAAGAAAGAAAAATCCACAAAGAAACAGGTCAACCTACAATGTGTTTTCTTTGTCTCTGAAAGGAAATAAATCAAAGCATTCTTATACCAAACTTTTTGCTTCAGCATATCTTCAAATAACTTCTATAAAGTGCTGGAGGAGCACAGGCATTGGGATATAGAGATGTGGGATTGTAGGACCAACATTCCAGTTGAATATTGCTGTCTTTGCACCAGGACTGTGCTGACAAACAATTGTTGTTGCCACAGAGTAATCAGTGCCACACATGTAAATCACACCTTCATCAAATCAAAGAATTCAAGTGTATCTGTACCATGATCTGAAGAAATTAGTTGACATATTTATGCATGAGGAGAAGCTGAATTAGTGAACTGTCTTCCTTGATTCCCTACAAATTTTTAACCTGGTCTGCATGAAGGAAATTAACCTTTCAAGCATTTTTCTCAATAGTTTAGAGTTCTCATAAATTGTTTCACATATATTCTCTATTCTGGAAAGACTCTCTTACCAGACTTTTTTTACCTAAAAAAAATTTTCTCCTTTTCTCAGCATATTTTAGGCAGGCTTGTAATAGTACTGGCAAGTCTCCAAGTGTTTAATTTGGAACATGATACCTTTCATTAAAAAAATAAAATAAAAAAGAAAAGAAAAAGAAAAAGGAAAATATGTCTAGCTGAAAGATCAGAAGAATTTACGCTGGAGCTGCAGTGAGCTGCTCAAGGGAGAGTTAAACTCCGGTGAACAAGCCCCTGAGGGCTGGCTGAAAAAAAAAAAAAAAAAACAGTTTAATTCATTCTTATTCGCCTTTTAGTTTTGGTATAAAATTGCAAGGCTGAAATGGAGAAGCCATTGAAAAGCTGTTTGCTGGAGGACATCAGCAATCCAAGCCATCCCAGGACCTATGACTAATGATGTGGTCTCTGCTCCCTGCAGGTCACCATATGGGAAGGGGGCATGAAGGCAAGAAACCAGCCAAAAAAAGAGTAGAGTTCAAACCACGTAATACTCTTTCCTTTTGGCATCTGTTGGCCCTGACAGCAACCCCTGTCCTCTGAAAAGCTGTCGTTGTAGCATAATCAACAGCTAACCAAATGGATTCCCCTGTACAAAACAAAATTAATACATAAATAATTTCATGCAATTTGATCTTTTTTTTTTTTTTTCTATAATACTGAAAGCATCTTTAAAACAAACAAACAAACAAACAACATTCTCCTGCAATTTTCTGTCTGCCCACAAGGAAAAGCTTTACATCTGCTTTTCTCTTTGCAGCTTTCCATCTTTCTTCCGTACCTGAGGAGTCTTCTTTCACTGGTAATCCTGGTTAGAGAAATCAAAACTCCTCTTGGGTGCATAAGACTAGCTGTGTATAGAACCACAGTCAGTGTGTGTACACAGAAATACAATGTCCCTATGTTAGCAATATGTTAGAGGTGAATGATGGGACAATGACTGGAGGTCTTTCTCTTTCCTTCAGAGTTGTTGGGGGGAAAGCAATGGTGTCAAACCAACCTGCAGCCATCCCCCCGTGCTTTTCTGGAAGCACTGGCTGAACTTTTGGCTACGATATTCCTTCTCTTATTTACCTTCCACTTTGTTAAACTTTTATTATTATTATTATTACTATTATTATTATCATTATCTTTATCATTATCATTATCGTTATCATTATCATTATTATTTGGCCAACCAAACAGTTGGGAGAGGGCTGATCCCAAAACTGTGTTCTGAATGAAGCAGAGACAAGAGGAGAGCTGATGAATAAGAACAACTTGCATGAATAACAGATTACAATGTGGAGTTCTTTGTAACTACAGACACATTAACACAAGACAATACCAAAAATGTTTTCATTTATATACTGCCTTCTATTCAGGGATCTTAAAGCATTTTACAAATAAGTGTTAGTTGCACCTCAGAAGAATTCTCTGATCCTGCAAGTATTACCTGTTATACATAATGATCAGCACAGAAAAAATAAATTAGACACCAAAACTACAGTCTGGTTAAAGGAAGTCAGTGTCTCACCTTCCTGCCATCACTGAAGGACTTAAATATTGTAAACTCGAGAATTTTCAGTACTTGGAGATCAATACATGGAGCAATGGTATTAAATCAATCAATGCTGTTAAATCAATCAAATAGCAATAGCAATAGCAATAGTAACAATAATAGTAATAAATGGGCTGAGGTTGCTTTTCCTGAAAGTAGATTGCTCTATAGACAGTGGAGGTCTAGTTAGTGGACTGTGGAGGCAGCTAATTCTATTGTAAACAATGTCTAATCAATTGAATCTTTTTCTAAAGGTGACAATTTCTCAGTGTCAATGCTAAAGAGGAGTCTGAAGAAATTTGTTCAATTAAAGAAGTCTGAGATGTAATCTCATCTACCTGAGGTTAGATGAGATAAAATCCATCCCCAGTGATTGCTCTGAGCATTCAGGCAGGCCCTCACTGCAGAATGCAATAATGTCTTGACTATATTTTGTCAAATTAAGGAATTGAACTGAGTGATTCCCACGATTTAATTTTATTTTAGGACCAGGAACGGTGATTTATTCTCCTTAGAGGACCTCGTTCATTAACTTAGGAGATTTCCTATATGCCTGGACCCTTCCTGGTAATATGGTCATGTGAAATTCCTAGCAACCACTGTCTTTACGGCACATTTTGCTTTGTCCCAAAGGGCCAAAACATCCTGTTTAGCTGTTACTGTGACACCTCTGAAGGAACTTTAGACCAGTGATTTCAATACAGCATAGGAAATGTATTCTGCACCCTCTGTTTATGCTAGGCTTTTCTATAGTCAGCCATGATTTAGTTCCAACAAATATTTTATCCTTGTCTGTTCGTGGTGCATCAGGTCCTAACAGTCCTCCATAATGCATTGAACTCCGCTCACTCAGCAGAAGTCTCTGGTTTCTCATCCCTTAGCTATATGAATTATTAGATAGTTTCTGTTCTTATAGGCATGGGTTTGTTGTTGTTGTGTTTGTTTGTTTATTTGTTTGTTTACTATTTGAAGAGCTCAGTCTCTTTCAGTATGTGATGGAAAAGAGGTTTATACACATCTCATTACAGACACTTACAAAGTGTCCCATGAGAGGACACAAGTTCCTATGAGAGGTAATGAGAGCAATGGTCATCTTTGGGAAATTTAATGGAGATATCTACTTTAGGAGAAGTAATGTGAGCCTGAGATTCCTTTCATTAGGGCCATGATTCAGCTGTCCACATAGGGCCCTTTGACCTATCCTTGAGTATACGTCTTCCAGTTGCCTTTCTAGGCTTAAAATAATCACTTTCTGCTTAAAATGAGCACTTAATGCTGTTATAGTTATGGCTTAATCACAAAATCATGATATAAAAGGGTCCCTTGTACACCCTTCATGTTTCAGATGGCTTTAGATGCCTATGTTAAGACAACTGAACCAGGTCCTGAATCTTCTAAATCTCTCAGATAAACACATGGATATAGACAGTAAATGAAGGTATCTTTGTCTGTGAGATGAAGTCTACCTTTAGACTTGAATGCAAGGCAGGTGATATCAGTCATTAGACTTTGCATGGTTTAGGACTGACTTCAGGAGAGCTTTTCTCATTTGTGTATTCTCTCTCTTGTCTTCCACATAGGTATATTTATTCAGGCTTTTGCAGACAGTGTTCAAATTTGCTTTGAATTTCATAGATGATGTATGCTCTTCCATGCTTTGGAGAAAAAATTACACTTTCATCCTTCTTGTTAGACAATAAAACCTAATAATAATGATACTTAAAGAGGATCACCACTGCCAGTGATTGATTCCTCCATCAAAATGCTGCAAAGGTCAAGTCCTAGCAAATTCAAGTCTAGTAGCCACAGCTCCTACAGGGTACTGGACCTGCAGCTGAACTGCAGCTGAATTGATCTACAATCCTTTGAACTTCAGCCTCTGGTTGATCTTCCTGTTGCTTGAGGGGTCTTCATCTCCGTAGTGTCAACAGATGCAGTTGTTGAGATCCAGGCTTGCTAAAGCCATTTTCACTGCTCATATAAAATAATTATTCAGTTACTAGGCCTTTCAGTATCTTCCCTCTTTGTCCTCCTCTGTGCCCCATCTTCCATCCCCCCAAAATAACAAACTTTGGACCCTTAGGCGATTAGATCTTTCAATACATGTATTTTTTCCCTCTTTCCTCACAAAATATGAACATACATTCTCCCAACGTGACAGAAAAACTTAAAGACCTTCTGTATAACACTAATTTTTATTTTTACTTTTTTTATTATTATTATTTTTTAAATCTGTTTAAAGGACCCATTGTAAAAACATCTGTGTCACCATACACAGAAGGACAATAATTAATATAATCATGGCTTGGTCATATGGAGGTCTAAGCCATTATTATGCACAGAAGAACCTGAGGGAAAAATACCTAGGCCAAAATAAACAGATAAATAAAAACACAGAGAGTTAATGAGGCAAGGAAAGCTGACACTATAAAGCAGAGAAAAAGCTGCTTGGAAGATTTCCACTGTATACCTGAAAGGGTCACATATTGCCATAGGATCTTACAATCAAATGTCTCATGAATTTACTTCAGCACACAATGCAGGTCAAGGAAGCTGTCAGTTATCATCTGGTCAATAGGCCAGAATATTGTAATGCTCAGGACAGGAGAGACAACTCCAAAATAGGCAAACCAGATCCTGTGAAAAACTCTTAGTAGAAGTTGTTAGGATTGTACTTTTATCCACAATTTAAAGGCATTAGGGTCCTTAGTTCCCACTGATTCCAGTACTTGTATGAATCAGATCTATAAAGGAATAATACCTGAAAAAAAAATATGTATAAAGATATCTGAGGTACTTAATTCTACCCTTTTCAGGCTTATATTTAAACAACACGGTCTACATATTTATAGAACCTGGCTTTTTTTTTTTTTTTTTTTTTTTTATTATAATAAATGCTCATCAACTTCTCATTGAGAAATCCATTTGTCCATGCCTCAGAAGAAAGAAGCATGGAGGTTTTCCTAGATTTGAGGTTCCTCTACCTGAGAATGAGGCTTTTCAGTACCAGAAAAAGCAAGAAAAACCTTGCAGATGCTACCACCAATCCTTAGTAAAAGGAATAAACTGTAGGGATTTGTACAGTTTTGGAATGTAGGCAAGGGCTGCTATCTAAACAAACACTTCTTTCCTGAACTAAACAGGGTGTGATCTCACAGGGCATCCTCTGTTCCATAAACATTTGTACAATTTTGCCATGAGCTAAACGTGGCCAGCATGATGCAGACTATCAATGAATTGCAAGCAATGTGATGTAGTAGGGGGTTAAGTGTGCAAAGAGAAATACAGCAGAGAGCAGCCAAATCTGTGCTCATGTTTAGCTTACTTAGTAACTTCATTGTGTATCTTTTGACTAAGACACATCAAATTCACAGACTTAATGAGACAATCAGGTCCACAAGATTCGCTTTGGAGACATAACATTTTCCAAGGGGGAGGAGAAACATGTAATTACTTTGATAGAACTAATACAGATTCAATAAGCAAAATGCTGACAATTACTTAACCGCAGAATCTGGAGAAGTTAACAAAAAAGACACCAGGAATTATTTAATCATATCGTCTGGGGGAGCTACCTATTAGGATATCGACAATTATTTAACCACATCATCTGGAGAATCCAGTAAATCTGAGCTCTTTTAAATGTATAAATGTAGTTTCTAGAGAAAAAAAAAAAAAAAAGGAAAAAAAAAAACAGTCCCAGGTGTTTAATCATAATGTCTACGATATCAACACAGCTAGTAATTTGGCTTCAGGATTTAGAGAAGCAAGCAAGAAATACCATCCCCCATATTTCCCTGCAGTGTGTTTACCGTTCAGTGTAGAACCAGGCCTGAGCTCATGGCTTTGTTCCCCATGAAAATGCTGGCAGACTTTTTTCCTAGCTGAAAAGGAGGTTTTTTGTTTGAGGCACATGCTAAGGGTGACCATTGTTTTTAGGATTTTTCATGTATAATAATGTCCCAGACAAGTCTAAGAAAACTGATTTTTCTTGTTTCATTTCTGTGCACTAGGTATAAATGTAAAAGAAAAGGGTTCTGTGGTTAGTTAAATGATCTGGTTGCTAGCCTGGGACTTCAAAGACACAAGATCAACACCTTGCTCTGCATGGGTGTTTCTGGGTCACCATAACCAAATCACACCAGCTCTCTATGCCTCTCTATGCCTTCATTCTCATGAAGAATGATGAAAGTGCTATCTTGCCTTGCAGATCAAGATAATAAAGAGCATGAGAGATGTGAAGTGTACTGTAATGGAAACCTGAGAAATATCCAAGAAAGTTTGATTGGAAGATGGCAGTTGACCAAGATAAAATGGCTCCCAAACCAGAGTTAAAATTGCATCAGCAATACTTTGGGATGAATAATATCTAAACCTGCCAAAAAATTTGAAAGATTCCCATTAGGAACTTATATTTTATTTCAGTTGAAGGTCTTCAGTTTATATGGTCTCTGTGTTAAAACGAGGCTTAAATCCCCAACAAAAGTTTTCAGATATGATCAGATAAGCATTCTGAGTCAGATATGCTGACTTGCACTGATTACATATAAAGAGTCCTGTGTATCATGTGGTTAAAAGAATGATGGAAGACTCAGAGCATGGATTAAGTATGCCAGCTCCCTTAGGGAGTTGCTGGGAAATGAAGGCAAATGGTTTAAAGCCAGAGAGATTTAAACTCCTAAATGCTTGATTCAACAAAACTCACTTCAGATTGCACCTACATTTGGAGCTTGTTCTAATCCCCTTACTGCAAAAATTTCCATGTGGAAAGTTCCACAAGGCATTTACATTTCTAGTATGGGATGCATGTACCACAGCCCATGTCCTGGCAGCAACGATTAGTTCAGTGACCTTCTCTTCCAAAAGCTCACATGAATTTGCAGTGGGGGTGGTTTCTTATCTCATTCGCAGGTCTCGATCCATTGTGTGTCTTTATAACAGATTGATTGCTGCAAAAATGGCTGCCAGGGAGAGGCTGATGACATACTTCCTTGCACACCTTACACTCCTACCTTCCTTAGGCAATGTGTTTAGGGCAATGTGAGTGTGGAGGCATTTTTCCTTCCTACACCCTGGGGCGACACAAAACCCTTATCTGTAAAATAGGTATTATAATTCCTGCACAGAAGATGAAGAAATTCAACTACTCCTTGAAATTTCTACTCCTTTAGCAGAACAGGTACGTTTTAAATGAAAATTGTGATGTTCCGTATGGTTGATGAGAAAGGCTGACCATCTTGCCAACCTCGGTGACCTTTGTTAAAGAAACATCCTGAAAAGCAATGCTCCCAGCCCATAGACTTTCCACTTTTTTGAAGAATCCTTCAGTCTTTGTTCTATTTGAAGTAGGAAAGGAAGGTTCACAATTTGAAAGGTATGAAGGGCCCCACATACTTGCCATGGTCTAGGAGACAGTTCATAGCTGAAGTATTTACTTACGTATGTGTATAGGTGCTTAGCTCCTTGGAGGACAGCATGTAACTCCCTTTCCTCTGTATTGTCTACTCTGCTGTTTTTATAACTCTTCTGATAATCTTGCTCCAAGCCTACTTGGAGTCCTACTGACCTTCCCTGGCCAGCACTAGTACAAGGGTAATAATAATGTCATGCTAATAGGAAATAGCAGGCTTGGAACTAGCCATTGTGGAAACTCAGCAGGACTTTCAGTGAAGCAAAGACGAGTCATACAAAAACAGACATTGTCTCCTCTCCATGCCAAGACATCCTTCCCCTCTGGCTCCACCACCACCTTGGCGGTCCACCAGCAAGGGAGCAGGATGGATAAGCTCTGCAGGCAGCACAGCTAACCCAAAGCAAGCCTAGGGATTGCTTTGTTACTGTTTGACTCTGCCCCATGAGTCTTCTCTTCCCCCTCTCCTTCCTCTTTATCAGATTACTGTCTTCTCTGGCCCACAGCACACAAAGAAAGTATCCTCCAATGATGACTGCAACGCTCTGTTCCCCCTCTTCTCTCTCTGCCACTTAACACAGTGCTCTTCTGTCAAACACTATTGCTCCCAGATTAAAACAATATATGACAAAATGATACCCGCTGACTATTGACACTGGCAATTATATAAGAATTAAATGGGCTGTGTGTTTTGGATGCGCTTCAAAGGCCTGTGGGATTCCCACACATGCTCAGAAAGCTGTGGGGTCCTTTTCAGTTCTCAGACATATGGCCACTTCCAAGCCTGTTATTTCCTATTAACATGAAACTATTATTACCCACTTACTAAATGCTTCCTGCCTATCCAGCCAGGAAAGAGAGCGTCCAAGATAACAGCATCAGAAACCCCAAGAAAGGGGGCTGGCAGATGGGTCTGTTTTCTAAGGAGCTGTGTGCAACAAGATTTATCTAACTTTCCGTTCCTCCGATGGTGGGTGTGGTTGAAAGGGTGATGTAATTTGTATCAACACTGGCTGTTTAGCTAAGCATCTGTCATAACAAGTGTGCAAGCCTGTTGCACCAGCCCAAGGTAGTGCACATGCCATGGGAAAAATCGTTACTACTTAACAGGCAAGTATTAACCCTGCAACAGTCCACAGACTCCCCTTTGACTCTTGCTTAATGAAATGTTTTGCAATGCTAACCCCAAATTCATTTAGATTACTGCATTGATTGTGGAGAAGTAAGCTTCCAAGAACTGTCTTGCCAATACTGAGATGTGAAGGACAATACAGGTATTTTATATGATGTCCTTCACTTCAGCCTTTGAATGTCTTAGAGACATTTTAAGAAATGGCATTGAGGACAAGAAAAATGTTAGCTTTTTTTTTTTTTTTTTTTTTTTTTTAATAAATTCTTAACTGCATCCTGTATATTCTGCTATATTCAGATTCTTAAGTCCCATGAAATTTGTGTGTGTGAGGGCAGTTAAGGATGAAGATCACAGCGAGATGATTTTTAAAACACTTTGTGTTTCTGTGCCTTTGTACCAAACCTACCAGATCTAAGCCAGATCTAATGACTCTCCTCTTAAGAGCAGGCGTTTAGATCCATGCCTTCAGAAAATCTGTTCCTTAAGGATTTGCCTAAGAACACAGTGAAACCTAATCACAAAAGCAGATCTTGAAGTTGGTTCTCCTGTTTCTTCTGACAAGGGAGCCTCCAGCCTTGAAATAGATAGAAGTATTCTCCCTTATGAAAAAACAAAAAAAAAAAAACAAAACAAACAAAAAAAAACCCACACTTTTTTTTTTTTTTTTTCCCTCTAAAGGGCTTTTGGGTTCAGGGAGAGCCAGGCCAGAGCTGCACAGCAGGGGTGCCGATGTCAGCTTGGAGGAGGACCCACCGTGGTTTTAATCCAGGCCCCTCATTATGGTTTCAGTGGGCTACACTGAGTCTTTCTGCCCAGGGGCTGCTTATGGGCAGGCTCCTCAGAGCACATTGTCCCAATCCCTCTTGAACCACACAGTGTGGGCTGCATCACCCCTTGCACTCCCACAGAGCCAAAAAGCATGCCATTGCCCTTAGTGACTCTGAGCACATCCCTTCCCAGAGGCCGAAAGCCTCCCTCAAACAGCAAGCTGAGACCATAAGAGAAACAAGGCGGCTCAGCAGCTGCCAACCCTTCTGTTATTCTGTGTTTCTATTCTCAGTTTTATCCTCCCCCACGTGGACTGCAGGGATTAACCTGGATTTCATCCATGGGGCTCCAAAGCATTGTGTTTATCAGACATCTCTCAGGTCACAGTGCCTTGGTGGTACAAACAAAAATAAAATGCAGCCTGCTGATGTAGGGAGCAAGGGAGAAGATAGAAATGTCATCATGGCAGTGTCTGCACAAAGGGTTGCAGCACATGGCAGAACGATCTGTTTAATATCTCAGCCTCTGTGCGGACATGCGGCCTGTTCCTGAGGTTAACCATCTGCTGCATGACAACCCTGTTATTACTGCCTCTGTTATAGGAAGGCCTGGGGTCCAGGTGAAATCAGGCTTTGCTCCTGGCACCAGCAGGAGATGTGTAGCAGGACATGGTCACCTCCAGCCCTCTCCTCCTTCCCCTCCCTAGCATTCCACAGAAATTGGCAGAGGGGCAAGGATGAGTTGAAACCCACTGAACCAAGGTCAGTTGAGGAGTGCCTAGCACTCCCAGACCTGGTACCCACACCAATACCTACCACACCAGGGCACACAACCTTCCTGAAAGTGCTTTTGGGTATTAGACTGCTGTGCACCCTGCCTTGACTGCTGCTTTCTACCAGCAGTACCACCATTCCATGCATCTCACCCTCTGAGCAGATGCTAATACATTGCAAGAACTGATTTGGGAAGGAAGAGCCCTCTTGCTGCTTGTTTAGTGGAGTTTTCTCTCGTTTGAGTGACAACGGTCTATGTGACCCACACCAAAGCCTCATTCTTCTTGGGTGGGCTTCAGTCTTAAAGGGATACATTTCCAAAGGGGATTTAGCTACGCGATGGCTGAAATCCAACAGACATTGCTTTGAAATTGTACCCAGTTGTTTATACACCATACCACTCTTGCAAACAATGTATATCTCCACATGCAGAACAGATCATCCAAAATAACACAATATTGCCATAAAAACTGTTTTGATTATTAAAAATAAAGCTTATCTTTTTTTTTTTTTTTTTTAAAAAAAAAAAGCTTATTGATTTCTCTATGAAATATCCAGATGCAAAAATCACATTTAAAACATGTGAACTGTTCTTTACTTTAAGCCACAATAACTCGAAGAGAAATCATGAATAGCAGCAATTAAATCCAGGTCAGAACAGAGTCGACTCTTCCATGACCATATCTAAACAGTAAATATGACTGCAATTAGTGCTTTTTATCAAATGCTGCCTAGTGAACCTCATTGTCCCAGAACTCACCATGGATTTGTTAAACAGAAGTTGCTACCATCTTCCACTGCTCCTGCACCTGTTGACAGAGCAAAAATTTCTGTGTAGTGAATTTTTTTTACTTTTTTTTTTTTTTTTTTTTAAACAGGATCGCAGTATCTCAGAGCTGTTAGATTTGGCAGGGACTGTTGGAGACTGTCTAGTCCAACCGCACTATACAACGCAGGGTCATCTAGAGCAGGTTGCCCAGCACAGTCTAGTTGGGTTTTGAGTATCTCCAGGGATGGAAACTCGACAACCTCTCTGGGCAACCTGCATTCAACAACTCTCAGAGTAAAAAGTTTTTTCTTCTTTTCAGGTTTAAATAAAGGAAATTCCATTTGAATAGAACAAATGAGCTATTCTATTCTATTCTATTTTATTCTATTCTATTCTATTCTATTCTATTCTATTCTATTCTATTCTATTCACTTTCTTCTATTCTAAACGTTGCTATGTGTAAGCAGTACTATACCACATGCATACATCCATGCACAGTTACCATGAATTTGAAGGAACTAGTCTTTCCTATTCTGTGCAATGATGATGAAATCTTAAAAAGCTATGTTTAGAGATGTGTAAAAACTTTCTGTTGCTGAATTTCTTTCTTAAATCCAGAAAATAACAAAGAAATAAAACAAATGATAAGGACATTGAAAGGGCAAAGAATTTTCCAAACAGTAACCAGTAAAATGTGGAGATAAACTGGTATCACTGACATCCACTGCAGAAATTCTTCCATTGACTGTTTGGGGGCTGTTTTCTTTTTTCTTTTCTTTTCTTTTCTTTTCTTTTCTTTTCTTTTCTTTTCTTTTCTTTTCTTTTCTTTTCTTTTCTTTTCTCTTCTTTTCTCTTCTTTTCTCTTCTTTTCTCTTCTTTTCTCTTCTTTTCTCTTCTTTTCTTTTCTTTTCTTTTCTTTTCTTTTCTTTTCTTTTCTTTTCTTTTCTTTTCTTTTCTTTTCTTTTCTTTTCTTTTCTTTTCTTTTCTTTTTCATTTTCTTTTTTCTTTTTTTCTTTTCTTTTTTTTAATTTCCTTTTCTTTTCTTTTCTTTTCTTTTCTTTTCTTTTCTTTTCTTTTCTTTTCTTTTCTTTTCTTTTCTTCTCTCTTCTCTTCTCTTCTCTTCTCTTCTTCTCTCTTCTCTTCTCTTCTCTTCTCTTCTCTTCTCTTCTCTTCTCTTCTCTTCTCTTTTTCTTTCTTTTCTTTTCTTTCTTTTCTTTCTTTTTTTTTTTTTTTTCTTTTCTTTCTCATTATTACTATTACTGTTTATTTGTGTTTTGTTTGTTTTACTCTGCCTTTTTCAAAAGCCTCTGTCTGGAAAAGGTGCCTGTAATGAGAAACTTGCATCTGGAGGTTGACTGTTTGCATCCAGAGTTCTCCCCCCTCAGCAAGGGTGAAACACAACTGCCATATATGTAAAGGATCCCAGAGGGAAAACTTCCCTTGGCAACATATAGTGAATGTCATTAGCATTCCCCTTAGAAGCATCATGATTTTTTTGTTTCGTTTTGTTTTTAGGGACTCAGGAGACTGCAATTCTCTTCTTCTATTGTTCCACCCCCCCCCAACAGTATCCCCCAAGTCTTTGCAGGTTTCCAGTGTTTCCCAAGAATAGAAAACCCTTTCTGCACAAGTTTTGTTGTTGTTGTTATTGTTGTTGTTTGTTTGCTTGTTTTGTTTTGTTTTCCTTGGCAGGTGGTACTTGCATTTCAGTTTGTGCTTGCTGGTGAGACATCAGAATCAACATCTGTTGATTCCTACCTAGAATAGCTCTGCATGAAGGGGAAGACTGAGGAAGAAGTGGCTGAACTGAAGCCTGTTGAAGTTTACGGAACTAATGGCTTCTGGAGAAAATTCTCAACCTTTAATGTATTTGCATGTTTATACTTGGAGACAATCACATGCTCACTCTAGGCAATGAAACCATAATGTTCCATCTGCAGACTGACAAATGCTGTTAATGATACTCACAATCATATCCTATAGAAAGAACTCCACCCACTCCTCCTTCTTCTTAGTATAAACACTTCTCTTTACAGCTCCTGAGGCATTTTGGCTTTTAAAAGAACAAAAGACTGTTGGAGACCTCCTGAAGCCTTGATGCTATTGCAGATGGGGGTGTATTATTAACTCCTTCATTAACCAATTAAGTGTTGCTTTAATATCCTAAAGTTTCTCCCCCATTGATATCAGGGGGAATCTCTTCCTGAATCTAAGCTCTGGGTAGTTATTTTAATGCCACTACTCTCTCTTGTGTCATATACAATATTTTTTTATGTTTTCCATGTTTGCATCTGGTTGTATTTCTGCACATCAGTTATGGTCCCTCTGAGCCTGAAATCTACTGGGTTATTTAAACCAACCTAGGCCAATTTCTTTACTCCATTTACTTTTTACTGCCCTTTAACTCACCAGGGAATGTATTGGCTCTTCTTATTGCCTCACCTCCCCATCACACAGTGCTCCTAGCTGAAAGCAAGGTGATAATCTGCCCTTTGGGCATATAGGGAGATAATTTCCAAAGAAGTTAAGAGACTTTCCCAAGGTAGATCACGAAGTATGTGGCAAAACTGGCAACTGAATTATTGAGAGTGGTTTATTTGTTTGCTCTTTCAGTCAGAATCCAGGACTCCACACCAACACTGCTCTTTAAAGTAAGGCCAAGTGGAAGAAAAGGTACAACATGAGATTTAAAATGCTTTCCAAATGTAACCACTCAAACTGCCTATTTCTCTCCCATGACTGAAAATTAGTTGAGACTAATCCCACACTCTGAGCTAGTAATCTGCAATTGAACCCAGCTGCTAAACTCTACCATGCTTCTTTGAAAATCCCATGCAGAATTTTCCCATTTATAACAATAGACTCTGAAACAGTCTTCATGGTTTACTAGCACTGCTAAAACTCTTTCTCTTTTTTTTTTTTTTTTTTTTTTTTTTTTTTTTTATGTACTCGGAATGAATAAGAGATAGAATAAACACCTTATCCCAGTAAACTGTATCAACTGTATCCTGTATCCTCATCTAACAGATGACAGTGAAGACCATGAAGACAGGACATGAAAGAGTATTGTATAGGGAGTTATTCTGATTCTAATGACACTCATTCAGAGAGTCTGAAATATATCTCTTTATGACAAAAAATAAAGTCATTAAGCCTAGAAAGAGGACTTCGAAGCCTTAAACGTAATTTGTTTTTCAACCCTCAGCAATTAATCTGATAAAAAAATAATATGTATCATGTCACAATTAGCCTCATTGTCTAAAATTCCTCCATAAAGAGTGAAAAGAAGCAAGTATATATGCAATAATACATATTCATTCCTTACACATCAGAGACATGTAAGATGAATTCACCTTCAGAAGAATCTCTGCCCCTCTCTTATGATCATGAATATAGTAATGGAGATCTAGTTAATGAAGTCTATAGAGAGATTAAGCTCACTCTTTAGAAGATGCACAGGTGTGATCAGATGAATTGCTCTCTGGATTCTTGACTAGATCACCACTGTCTATCACAGGATCTTGGTCACTCATGTCACATGGGGACCTCTACCTGAAGACACCTCTAATGACATCTCAGGTACTCAGGGAGATTTGAAATATTCCTATGTGGCTCATAGATGGGAACTGGACCTGTAGGAGACCAGTGCCAGTCTGAACTGAAAGCTGAGACAGAAGGGATACCCTGAAGCTACCATATGTATATATTTCAATCAAAAAGCTGAATTCCATACATACGGTGCAACTTTTTGTTGTTGTTGTTGTTTATTTGTTTTCTTAAAATAAGCCTAGATAATCCCATTGATTGAAGAGATGTACCATAACTGGTGCTGCAGGTAACAGGATACTGTTTTTAATTAAATGCTTATGTACAATGTGTAAAATAAGAGAGACAGGTTTAGGTGTTCATGTGCATTTGAGTGTTTAATTATCCACTTAGCTTTTCTGTGTTCTACTTTTTCTTCCCATAGATATATTTTGCACCTTCTCAATATCTGCCTTCGGTGGCACCATCAGTTCCAATGGGACGTCACATGCCAGTACATGAAGCTCAGACTCAGCTAAGGAAGTTCAAAAATAGATATCCTCTCCTAAGCCTTCCTGAACTCCCTTAGAGCCTTTAGAAAATTTCGATTGTTTGTGAAAAGGTGACTGTTTATTCTCACTGTGTTTTTTCTTCCCTCCTACTTTTTTTTTTTTTTTTTTCATCTCTTTCTATATGGATGTAAAATGCAGGTCTTCTGATGAAATAAGAATGGCTATGAAAACCCACAAACCCATTTATCTGGAAATGACCCAAGCCCGTTCCAGTCTATTACAATCTATTGGGAGACAAGTGCTGGCAAGTTTCTTCCAGATACATCATCAAATTAATGGCCATCAGAGGCCTTTCTTGAAGCAAGAGGGGAGGAGGTGAAAGTTACAGACACAGGCAGGACATAAATAATATAACTATGGCAGAAAACAAACCATTTGTTGTTAGTTATCACCTTTCAGCTTGAAAGTGACAAAAAACAAACAAAAGGAGTTTGTTATGTACATTGAGGTTGGAGGAGTGTAGGAATCATGCAGCTCTCAAGAACATTCAAGAAAATAGGCATTTGCCAGATATATGCTACTGCCATAAATTGGTATTTCTGCCTGCTGTTTGCTTATTATATCATAGATTTTGTTGTCAGAGTGGGAAAATTCAGGGAAATGAGTGACAGAAAAAATAATAACAATATATAAAAAAAAATAGAAGCAACTTTTCTTTCTCTTTCCTTAAAATTAATGAAGGATGAAGCCATCCCCAAACTGAAAGGGTGGGGTTCAATAGGAAGCCAACAGACTCCCAATACTCCGGATAAGGGGCCAGTAAATGTATATCCAGTAACCTTGGGGTGTGGCTTTCCAAAGTGATTGGAGAGCAAAATACTTCTCACCTAACTTTAGCTGTGGAATGCCTCCAATAGGAAGTCCCCAGGCACCTTCAGGGGATGGTTCATTAATTAAGTGTTTGTGAGAAGTGGGGTGCTATTCAGAAGTACATGTGTTTAACAAAATAGGAACTCAGTTTAGACCAGATACCTAGTAGTTAGGTGACAAAAGTTAGGCAAGGTGATTCTCACCTTAACTGAATGACAGGCAACATTTCCATGGGTGTTTTTGAAAGGTGAGTAATAAAAACAGAGCTGGGTTTTGTTGTCCTCAATCAAATCATGAAGTCCGAAAACCCAGTGTGTCAGCATGCATGGATGCTCTTACTGATCCATAGGAATGTCTCATGCTGTGAACAGACCCCTTGAGACCAGTGAGATTACCATGACTTTACAGGAGTAAATTCCTTCAGATTGAAACATGAGTGTTTATTTTGTCTGGGTAAGATAGGGCTGTATCAATGTTTGTATATTTACTGCTTGATTTTGTGAAAAGGGAGAGCATTTTGTAACTCTGCATCCATTGCAGACAGCTGAACTGCAGCAAATTCAAAGCAGTAGATTAAACTTCAGAGGTTGGACTAGGTGATATTGGAGGTCTCTTCCAACCTAGATGATTCTGTGATTCTGTGAAACTTCAGTTCCTGCAAGTGAGCGAGTTGGCCACATGTCCACTGCTGTCAGCAGAGACCAAGGGTGAGACCCTGGGTGCCAGTGGCTGTCTCAGATAGCATGAGACATCTACATCTGGTCAACTGAGTCATACTGCTGGTCAATAAAGCTAATACTCATCAGGGTTAATTCTGATTACCACCTATACTGGTCAGATGAATGACTTTCCCACTCGTTGCATTAGTCAGTGGCCCACTGAGCTTCCCATACAAAGAAGTTTCATCAGATTTGAGACAACCTATGGTATGTAAGACTTGCTCACAGTGCTGATAGATACAACACAGGACCTGCCAGGTAACTACCGTTCTGGAAGAGCATCTAAAGATCATTCAGTTTTCAACCATGAAAAGGGTTTCAAATAGCATTAGATTCCTGTTTATCATTGAATACAGGTACCGATCTCCATTTGTTACAACGGAACTGAGTTACCTATGTCTTATGAAGATGTATGTACTACAGACCAAAGATCCCTATACCACATGTTGTTTTGCAGCAGGAGACCTTACAGTGACTGAATGACAACAAAAAATACATAAAGTTGGATGAGATGAATAACAGCTTAAAAGTCTAGGCTTTTAGCCAAACAAGCTTTTCTGTGTTGTGACACTAATTTAAAGTAACTGTTTCAACAACCTGGAAAGTTTAGGTTCAAATTCTCAAGAGAAAAAGAGATTTGGGGAACAGGGAGAGGATTGTTGTTTCTTCCAATTATTGCACAAGGAAAAAACATTAAACCAATGACTTTTCATTTAGTCTTGAGTTAAGGAATAATGAAAGTAAGTAATTCATTGAGAGACTGGGACAGTTCAGAAAACACAGAACTGCTGGAAAAGTATATTGTGAGAGCATTTACCAAGATTGTGAGGCTCCTACTCAGAAAATCACATCATGGTGATCTTCCTATTTAACTTCTTTGCTAGTGAAGAGGGGTATGCAATAACTATAGAACTTGTATCATTTCAGAGAATCTGTTTGTTGCCAAAAATGCAACAAGATGTGGAAAAAAGGATAAAAATGTTTTTACCATATTTTGGAAAAATTAAATGGCCTCATTTTTATTTTCAACCATGAGAGTCAGAGACAGATTTATTTTATTTTATTTCTTTAAACTGAAACTAGTTTGATCAGGTGTTGAATAACCTAATTACAAGGAAACATTCTGGAGTAGAAGGGTGTAAGTAAGGATAGAGAAGAATTCATCTGCTTCAAGATCTATTCACTGAAAAGTAGAGCTTTAAAAAGGAGAGCTATAAAGTAGAGCTACAAAGTTACCCTGTGTCACCAAATGACATTATGCATTCAGGGCAAAGTTGAATATAACTACACTTATGCTCCTGACATAATAGTTGAATTTTGTGCTGGTGTAACTGAAAGCAGAATTGATTGTGTTTTCTCTCAGGAATACAGTCTAGAAAAGAATCTCCTACAAACTCAGGGCTGATCCAAGTTAATCACAAGTCACAATGGATAGAGAAAAGCAGTAAGTAAAGCTCTGGATGAAGGAGGGAGAGAGGCAGAAGATGAAACCTAGACCAGTATTATCCCACCCAAGAGAGCTCTGCACATCTAGCTGCTGATTACAAGTATTTGCATCAAGGATCACATTTTTTACTCCATGCTTGTTAACTTTAGGCACTCCATCTGAGTGCTTCACCTGGGGGGAGTTGTTGGTTATTCAGGAAATATGGCTGCTTCGCTTTTCCAGATTAATGCAAGGGTGATGTGGCCCAACTGTGCACCTGGCTCATGGATCTGTAAAATGCTTTTGAAATCCCACCGAGCAAAATCAGCCATGGAAGTGTCAGTTACCTTCACTGAGCGTATAAGCAAACAGGTATGAAGTTGTGAATTTTTGGAAACTCACAGCTGAAGCCTGATGCCTGTAGCTGTTTCAATGGAAAGTCAATTTGTCCTGTTTTATATAGAATTTAGAATTGATATTAGGTAACTCTGGCCAATTCACACACTCCTTTTTACATGCTTCATGCACAGTATCATCAGGTAGTTTCCTGTACTGATTCTTCAGTCAAGTGACTAAAAATGATTAGTACCTATAATTGATGCAATGATCAGTGAATCCTTCTTTGTCATTAATGTATGAATCCCAAGCAAACAGTTTCTTTAAAAAATAATACAGAATCTCTCAAAATCTCCCTTTTTCTTTTTGTCTTTTAATAATATGGAGAGCTTCAAGCCCGTGTTCCCAAATCACGCCCTGATGAAATGCCAAGGTCTGGTTTCACCATGCATATGATTCTCATTTAGGAGACACATACTTAGATGAATCAACGTCAAAGGCTCATTTAAACACAGCAATTCTGCAATGAGCTAATAACTCATGCACAACAAGGTATTTCTTTTGCTAGCTCTAAACAAATTATGAATGTTAAATAAACATCTTCTTCTTGCTTAAACTAGTCAGATGCAGAGGAAGCAACCGGCTGCTTTTAATAAAAATATTGTGTAAAATGAGAGAGTCACAGATGGCGAGGTCTATTTTTTTGTTTTCTAAAGGGTGATTTTAATTTTGATTGAAGCTTTGTAATTTCTTTTCTTATTTGATTTCCCTAAAGCAACGTTCCAGCAAACACAGTTTTCCCAGTTTGAATACTTAGGCTGTGCTGAGATGAAATTCTCATCTGGAAGAGTTTTTCAGTCATTCGTATAAGATGTGATCCAGTGCCCATCAAAGTCAATGGGATTCTTTCTACCCATTCCAATAGGTTTTGGATGAAGTCTCTGGGGTTTGATCTAAAGCCCAGAGAAATTACGTAGAGATCTTCACGCACTTAAGAGAAGGTGGTTGAGACTCCTTCATTCTGCCCTGCTGGAGTACTTTCTGACAGAAGCTTCACCCAAATAAAGCATTCAATTTAATGGGAAATTATGTTTAAAATGTCTCCGCTTTTGAACAAAAAGAAAAAAAATGTTTTCATATCAAGTTTTGTAGTTTTTATCCATCTATCTATCTACCTACCTACCTACCTACCTACCTATCTGTCTATTTACTACTCTTTTAACCCTCTGAGGACAGAAGAGGGAAGAAAATAATAATAATAAAAAAAAAAAGAGTGGCTTTTTTTTTTTTTTAGTTCAGTTTCAAAAACCATGAAAATAAGCCATTGAACCAAAATACTGATTTTCACAGTTCTTTATTTTATTTAAAACTAATTTACAGCAGGAGAGGACAAGCAAGTATGTCAAGCATATAGAAAGTAAAAGAAAAATATTATTTTTATTTTAGTCATCAAAGAGTTCTTTTTCAAATGGTAAACTGAGGTCTAGCAAATCTCTCATGATGCCATTTTAAATGTCTAGCTTTTTCCAAACTCTACTCTTTACCTGATCACTATTTTAGATGTAGCATTAAAGAGAAATGGTAGTGAAGTACATATCAAGGACTGTAACTGTACCCATTGCAATATTTCAAATTAAAGTTGAAAAATGCTGCTGTATGAAACTTTTTGGAAAAATGTATCAAAGTAACTAAATTTCTCTCTTTCGAAAAGGGAAATTAAAAAAAAAATGTACCAACAAAAAAAATCCCCTTTAGACAAACAAGATTTTTTTAGCTGATAAACAGTAAAAATATTGATCAACATTTTTCAAGTTTATTGAAATGCAATTCCAAATATCTTTCAGATATTGACATAAGCTTTTTTTTTCTTCTCCCCCCAAAAAAATCATTTTAAGATTAATTTCTAGATTCCTTTTTAAGGGAACAAAATGGAGTTTGTTACCACAGAATTTAAAGTCCAGTTTCAGTTTAGGAAACTTAGTTTATATCTTTCCTAAGCTATACACTGGGACTGGATATGAAATTTAACCCTGAAAATGAGTTTAAGCCTTATAATGCATCATGCCAGTGTGATGCAGAATGCCTTGTTGTACATCATGGCTTCTCATCTCAGAGAGCCTCATCTCTCTATAAAACTGAAGGATAAAAGAAAGTTTCTTAAAAAAAAAAAAAAAAAAAAAAAAAAAAAAAAAGTAAAACAATTACCAGAACAAACAAACAAACAAAACCGAAAAGCAACTAACCAAAAAAACCCACCTCACTAGGATTACACTTGATGAAATGATGAAAATAGGGTTTGGGCTCTTGTACATTTCACCTCATTTCATCTAGAGACTCCTGCCACTAACTTGAGGTATGTATGGAAGCTAACATGTTGGGGTTTCAGTCAAGGATGATTGTTGCCCCCCTGTTTCTGGTGATGTAGGGAGGAAGAAATACCAGAGCAGCACTGCTGATCCTCTGTCACATCAACATTAACCTGAAAGATTCAAATCCTGTCTCCTTCATGTTGGACTAGATGGTTTTAGAGGTATTTTCCAACCTGAATGTTTCTATGATTCTGTGATTCTGGCTCAGCAAAAGTGTGTGCCCAGTCCTTTAGACTGCAGGGTCCTATGTAATAAACCATGTACTAACTGTTCTGCTTTGTACTCTTGGCTATAAAAGCATTTTTGCTTGTGCTTTCCAGGCAACAGTATACATTTTAGCAGACCTTTGATCTTGACTTTACACTGCTCTCTCTTGCTGTGACTTGAAGGAGGTGGGAGTGGGGCTGTCTTTAAGACTGCTCTATTGTAGCGAGGGTGCATTCTGCTGGGCAACTGGAAAGCAATAGCTGCCCAGGTCTCTATCTAGAAGATAAACGGAGATAAGAAGAGCAGATTGCATTTATCACTTTTCTAGTCTGATGCAATATGCAGGCTCAAAAAAAATGAAGTTATAAAGCTGAAATATAGAAGAACTTTATTTAAAATGAAATTAAAAAATATATATATATTTAAGACAAATAATAATAATAATAATAATTCTTTGTCCTTGCAAGAAACCTTGGCCGGAAGGGAAGAAAAGAATGTTGATGAAACACATTGAAATAGCTTCAGTAATAAACACATATGCTTCTATTAGAGTATACATTATTGTTCTTTTACAGAATATTTAATGGTCCCAAATGACACAGAGGAGGCCTTGCTCTGCTGGAGCCTAGATCTTTCATATCAGGAAAGGAGATCCCACCCAGAATCAGAGCATTAGTAGCTGAAAGAAAGACAACACTGAAAAACAGTCTCTGATCAGGATATTAGTAACCAGACAGAGTGAGCAATGGGGAACCCAGAGGAGATGCCCACCCTTAAGAGCTCAGGCAGGAAAAATGTACGTCCTAAATTTTATTCCCATGAAGACTCATCAAGATAGTCTGGAAGCCAATGTGTATGAAACTGAAGCGTCCTTTCTCGCTTCCTGCCTTCGTAGTTAGTCTGAGCTTAATTTTCTGTCTTGTTATTTATGGCTTTTGGTAATGTAGTGAGAAGTGAGCACAGGGGCAGGAAGGGCACTTCCCCTGCTCCATGCTTCTGATTGTTCAGAGGTGCCACTCCCAGTGGTATTAATCAGAGCAAGACCATCAGAGCTTGGCTCTGGCTCCAAGTGAAGCAAGATCCTGCTCTCTTGCCTGGAAAACATCTGCTGGGGTGGAGAGAAGGAACAACAAACACAAGAGAGAGGAGGGAGACCTGGGACATGGAGGACAGTAAAAAGCTACAGTTGGTAAAAAGCTACAGACCTTTCAAGGTCTGATTCAAAGCCCCCACTGAGTCAGTGACTCTATTGACTGAAGTCAGAAAGCTTTGGATCAAACTCAGGAAGGATGTTTTAATCTTTCCAGTGCTATGATTTTTAACCTGTGTCTTGCAAATTCATACTGTGTTATCGTCTGGAATTGTTAACTAACAAATTTAAATCAAAAGTCTCAAAAGGAGGCTTAAATTCAGTAAAGGATGTGGGAGGTTAACTCCACGTGAAAAGCTTAGAGATCAGTAAAAAAGAAAAAGTAGACCACCATCACAGAGCATTTCACTGTCTTCCCTGCATTGCTTCTCTACATTACCACTGGGAGCTTGCTTACAACCCGTTACCTCAGAAGGCCAGTAGAAGAAACTTGTCATGACTTGTGAAGAGAAAAAAGAAACGTTCCCAGAAATTTGGACAGAGGTTTACCTTCTTGAATTTTATTTCAACCAAGAACTGCACTAACACAACTACAAATTTAGCCTATACAAGGAAATGTCAATGGACAAAATCAAGCAAACAAGCAGACAAGACTGTGAGAGGATACCAGAATATGGATCAGATCCATTACAATGCAGGACTAGTTACCAAATTTTCTATGGAGCTTTGGATACTGTAGTCAGGATATAAAGACATACGTAGAACATACAAAGACATACCAGAACATGGCCTAGGAAACAATAGTGGTATCCACATGGTTATTTACTTTATGTGGCTTAATGCCAAATTTTCTGGATGGTCTGTCCACATGAATGCTCTTGAGTCAAAGTGACCAAAGCAGGATTGTTTCAGGGATCACTTAAAAGCATTATTTAAGCTTTTGTGTGTGCTTTGGGAATGCTTTGTGTATGCCTCCAGGCTGGCCCATGGTAGCAGCCTCTATTTATCCCATCTGCTCTTGCAATATTGTCTTATGACAGATGTAAGGGAGATGGGGAGCTTTGGTGTTTCCCAGAAGTACCAAGTATTCTAGAGGGAACAGGGAGTCAGTTTTTCTGCTCTCTAAGGCAGAAGCTCACAGGCGTACTCTGAATTTCAGTCTGTTTTCCTAAACTAACTCCTTCATCAGCACGAGAAAATCTCATTTCTCTTTTTATGATAGTTCCAAGATAAAGATAATTAATTTTTTATCCTTGCATTACTTAGTGGCATGGTTATTACACCAGGAAGGCACAATTAAATTCTTATTAACATACTAAGAAGCAGAGGACATTATAATACAGTAATCCTGTAGTTGGAACCACATCTTACATCTTTGCTTTTCAGAACTGCATGTACAGATAAAGCAGGCTTGGAATCAGTGAGGTTTCTCAGCACCAAGATCCAGCCAGACTTATTGGGGTCTAAATAGATGAGGCACACCTGAATAGGAGTTCCTGTGACAAAATTTTCACAGAATGGAGGTGCTTCCATTACGGAAGCGTCGCTGTAAAGATCAGCTGACACTTCCTACACCACACCAGCTGCATTAGGAAACGGGAGTCTGTGGGAACAGTTCCTGCGTTAAAACCTTGTCCTGGCATAGGTTTACATCTCTATGGATTTGGGTTTACGTGGCAAGGGTTTGATAGCAGAGGGGCTGCAGGGGGAGACCTCTGTGAGCAGAGCCCAGCAGCTGCCCCATGTCAGAGCAGAGCCAGCTCCAGCCTGCTCCAAAAGGGACCCGCTGCTGGCCAGAGCCGAGCCAGAAGTTTCCCTGTGGCCTGTGGAGAGGCCCCTGGTGGAGCAGGCTGTCCCCCTGCAGCCCATGGGTCCCACACGGAGCAGATCTCCACGCTGCAGCCCGTGGAGGAGCCCCCTGTGGAGCAGGTGGATGTGGCCTGGAGGAGGCTGCGGCCCATGGAGAGCCCCCGCAGGAGCAGGCCCCGGGCCGGAGCTGCAGCCTGTGGAGAGGAGCCCACGCAGGAGCAGGGGGTCTGGGGGGAGCTGCCGCCCGTGGGGGACCCGTGCTGGGACAGTTTGCTCCTGGGGGATGGAGCCCATGGTACGGAGCCATGTGGGAGCAGTTCTTGAAGAGCTGCTGCCTGTGGGCAGCCCCCGCAGGCTCAGTTCGGGAAGGATGGCATCCCGTGGGAGGGACCCCGCGTGCAGCAGGGGCAGAGAGTATTAGGGACTGGCCGCAGCCCCCATTCCCCATTCCCCTGCTCTGCTCAGGGGGAGGAGGTAGAAGAGGGTAGATGGAGGAAGGTGTTTTTACTTTGCTTTTAGTTCTCACAGCTCTAGTCTGTTAGCAGTAGGTAATAAATGTCATTAATCTCCCTCATGCTGAGTCTGTGTTGCCTGTGATGGTAATTGATGTGTGATCTCCCTGTCCTTATATCAACCCACGAGCTGCTTCTTTCCTCCTATTTTCTCCCCCTGTTCTGTTCAAGAGGGGGATTGACCAAGCAATATAGTAGTGCTTCGCAGCCCAGTGGTATTAAACCTTCACATTGCTGCAGGTGGAGATCATTCTCCCACTTCACAGCTCCTTTAACGAGTCAGTAGGAAAGAATCAGACAGAATTTTAATGGTGTGTGTCTACCTTTTAAAAATCCCTGGCAAGTACAAATGGTTTACAGCTAGGTATGTAGATGTCTGCATACTGCAAGGTGAGCACTGAAGAAACCCTCATGAGACCTCTGAGCAATGCTACTGTGACCACGCCACACAATCCAAGGCAAGTTAGCACTGGATGAACTTTGAACTAAAGCAATTATACTGATGCCAATTCTCAGCTCACTCAGCCTGAATTGTCCTGGCATTGCCTGATAGAAACATACCTGGATTTATATGCCAAAAATCTTTGGAAGGAATTTACTGGGGAAGTTACAAACTGCTGAAGTCCTGTAGAATCCTACAGTTCAGCTTTCTTATAGCTATTGCCAGATGGCCAGACAAATGAGATTGGGAATTGAAATTCCCTGTACAGTTAAAGAGTGCTGGTAGATGGCATGAACTTGCTACTATTGGACTTTGGTATAAGGGACAAATTATTGTACCAACAGTTTTCAGGCATTAATATTGTTTTTGTCATGTCTATGCCATGCTTATGCAGTCCACAATGCTTATGTGTTCATCCTCTTGCAATACTTCCTGAATCTTTTGGTCAACTACCATCAAATTTGACTGAAGGCAGGGGTCTCAGGTTCTTACAAGTATGATGAAAAAATGGGGTTAGGAAAGTGAATTTACCAGTGCCTTAAACAAGACGAAGTGTGAACTTGTCCCATATTAAACACCAAGAAAACCACAAAGGCAGAGGATAATACAAAATCCCTAATTTCAGGATTTCTTTTAACCTGAATTCATTCTTTATTAGACACCAAAGATTTCAGCAAAAAGGCTTTCTGCTATAGGAAACAAAACTTCATCTGTTTCATCACTCAGAACTTATTAATTCTCTTGCTAGCAATATTAATTCTGCTTTTTCCTTTCCCTGTTTCTCTTGACAAGTATTGTTTGGCTCTGTAAGTTTGTGCTTGATCACTCTCCCCTTTCCCATTTCCAGAGTATCCTTGAATAACAGGTCTTTGAACAGCCCTCCACGAAGCAATTGCCCACGTACTTTGGATTTTTCTGTTCCAAATGGATTAGAGCCAGTTTTATGTTAAGCCAAGTGCCTTTTAGGATTCCCCCCAACTGCTCTGTACTTCTGGAAAGCTATTTCTTGTCAGAAGCCCATGGACTGTGATCACTCCATGCTTCAAGTTTTCTCATACAGTTTCCTGAGGAGTCATATGGACCATGAACTGAAACCAGTTACTGTGCTGATGGACGTCTGGTTGGAGTTGATACACTTAACCCTGCCTTCTTAGTACACTGAATTCAAGCACAACACAGTCACTGATTCTCACACAACCAGGCCTCTTAACTTTTTTTTTTCCTTCATTTAAAAGTTAAAATCAAACGAATGGCTTTTGAGAGATACTTTTAGGAAAACATTTTCACTTTTAACTAGAAACATTTTTTTTTGTTGTTTACTGTCAACAACAAATTATGGTTTTCAAAAGCCAAAACTCTTTCAAAATTGAGATTTTTGTCTTTTTCCTTAATAAAATTAAAACAATTCCTAAACAGAGACCCATAGCCAAGTGAAACCAACCCAGAGGTCTAGTTCCATGTTCTGTGGCCAGCAGCAGATAGCCATTATTAAACCATGTAAATGGTGAGGTTTGGGGTAGTCTACCTGCTGACAGAAGAATGTCTCACTACTACAGACCACTGCAAGTGGACTGATGAGTTTGTTAGAAAATGGTTTATAAAGAACTCTGTGCAGAAGCAGAGAAACTAGATGGGAGGTAGATCCTTCGTCCAGAGTTTCCACATCTAGCCCTCTACCTGCTGTAGTTAATCCAAGCTGAGGCAACGAGCATCACGGGACTGAAATACCTTTCTCTCAGTCTTCCCATTGGCATTAGCTTTGGAAAACAGTCAGACCATCACACAGGGAGGTAACATACCAGCAGTCATCCCTTGTGCTAATAGGGGACTAAGCATTCTCCAACCAGTCCAACCTACCTTCAGTAACACAGGATAAATCTGCTTTCCAGTGCTTTTTGGCTCTTCCCTCTGCAACCACAGTCACTGGATAGATGGCTGAATGACTTACTCTTTATCCCTGAAAGTAAAAATAAATCTCCTATATGTGTGTGTGCATGTAATCTTCCCTTTATAGCACTGCCTGAAGGCTAGCTCTGTCAGGCTTGAAGTCTTTAAGAAAATCATTTCTAGGATTTGAAGCCACCCCACTCCTGCTCACTGGGGTGTAGCAGACAACTGCTCTGATCTCATATTTCACTTTGCCTGGATTACATGTGGTATGAGTTCAGTAAAAAGGATCACACAAGTTCAGCAGTGTATTATTTTATGTGCCAGCCTTTAGGCTCTCTATTAGTTCATGAGAGTATCTTTGTCAGGGGGAATCAGTGATCTTAGTCTCCTCCCAGTTAAACTTGTGGAGCATCCCTGGATGTGAATATCACTCTTTAAAAAGGATAGCACAGGTGAGAAATATTGTGTTTCCCTTACCAGTAATTGTTACATTATTTTATTTTATTTTATTTTATTTTATTTATTTTTTTCTTGAAAGATGAAAGAAATGGAGTCTACGTGGCACACAGCCATGCAGCTCACTACAAGCACAGGGTCATCCTTAGGGCCCCATGTTTATGGAGCCCCTGTTGGCTCAGCCCAGCCAAATATTCTCCCCCACCGTCTTACCACATCTGCAATGACTGCCTGGGCAGCTTCTTTTCCAGAATGCATGAAGCATACCTTTCTTTGACTTATACTATGGTTAAAAGATATTTGTGGGCAGCTACTGGAGCCTGGTACATTACTGCTGGGGACAAGGTTTATGGATCCTGTTCCTGTTCCAAAGCATCCTGTGGTGGAGCTCAGCTTGAGCAGGATCTGCTCCTGCTAGCAAGGACGTGGAGCACTTGGAGAAACATGTGATAGCAGACAAGTCATTACAGGAATGATTTTGTCGCTATCAAGATAATGTTAAACTTCCAGGCTTGGATGCCAACAGCATGAGGACTTAGCTTTGCACATCAGTACAAACAGGCCGTAAGGCCTATTTTTTTGTTGGTAGGAAAAAGGCTGAAATCAAAAGAACAGTTTCCCCACGTGCTGTAGCTCTCTGTGACTCTATAATTCACCCCGACTGCAGGTAGGGGACCTGTGACATCTGCATCTCACAAAAGGGTGCTGGTTTGTGCCTGCTGCAGACCTTACTATATCTCAGCAACTATGAACACAACCCTACATTCTTCCACAAATAACACACTCACACACTGACATACAACAGCCTAGGAGTTCTCTTGGATGGTCTGAATTTCCTGACCATGTCTGGGGTGTGTTTTATTACTAGGCTCCCTCCGTAGCCCATTTCATTCTGATTCACAGGTGGTAGGAAGACCCAGACTTGCTCCCTTCCCTCTCCCTTACTCAGTCTTAGCATTAAGAGACAAAAGATCTAGTAAGGTCAGGTGTGTGGGTGTAAGACAGCAACAGAAAGAAGAGAAACAAAAGTGAAACACAGTTTGAATATGCACTTTACAGGACTGTTTCCCAGGTGCTTTTAATACCCCTTTTCCAGAATCCCTTCAGTATTTTCTAGCTGTAGAAAGAAAGCTCCAGATTGAAACCCCAAATTAGAGATGACCCCATAGCACCAAAGAACTTCCTTTCTGTTTGACCTGTTTCTGTGGAGCTACATATTACGCACAGATGAAAATGCCTGGGATGGCTCTAGTTGGAGCCAAGAATGCTGGACACTTAAAAGCAATTTCCCGTCCCTATTTCACACCTAATCAGGCCAGGGGTGTGTGTGAACTATGTAAATATTGTTGATGGCACTTTGCTTTTCCAGCTGCAAACAGACTGGCTCCTACTGCTTGAACTAAGGACGATCTGGTGTGGTTGTTGAGACAGATTCCTTATCCTTGGCCTGGTGTGGACACCACAGGGTACCCACACACATCCTTTTCCCCTCACCCTGATATTCAGTTGGTTGACTTTCCCAGGTCTCCTCCCATAGTGACATGTAGCTCTTTAAAAGATTAAAAATGGCTTTAAAGACAAATTGTGTAAGAGACTGCCTTACTACCTGCCTCGTCAGAGAATGATATTTTGCTTACTGGTAGATGGGAGCTGTGGTTTGGGTCTACATAAATTTATCCTATAAGGTATTTTGAATAATGTAATGAAATAATAGGAGATTAAATCCAATTTCGTGGGGGGAGGAGGGGTGAAAGGGGAGTTGGGAAAGGCTGAGGGAAAGGGAAAGGGGCAGGAACAGAAAGGAAGAAAGGATTGTATTTTGAGAGGTAGTTCCATACCTGTCTTGCCATTGATTTTTTATTGATACCACAGGCAATGGATTTAGAGATGAATGGCCAAGATTATTTTCAGTGAGTGTTTATCTCCTTCATAAACTATTGAAAAAGACTTTTTCTAAATAATCTAAGTGCAAAAGCTAGGATGTTTCTGAGTCCTAGACAGCACACAAAGTTAGGTACATCTGATCAGTTGCCTAAACAGATATGCTGTTCAAGAAGATGACTAAACTTCAATCTTGGTACATTACCTGTTGTCCTGGTTTCAGTTAGGGCAGAGTTAATTTTCCTCCTAGTAGCTAGTAGGGTGCTATGTTTTGGATTAGGATGAGAAGAGCGCTGATAACATGCTGATGTTTTAATTGTTGTAGAGCAGTGCTTACACCAAGCCAAGGACTTTTCAGCTTCTTGCTCTGTCCTGCTAGCGAGCAGGCTAGGGATGCAGCAGGAGCTGGGAGGGGACAGACCCAGGACAGCTGACCCAAACTGGCCAAAGGGGTATTCCATACCATTTGACGTCATGCTGAGCAATATATAGGGGTGGCTAGCCGGGGTGGGGGGGGGGCCGGCTGCTCGGGGATAGGCTGGGCATCGGTCAACGGGTGGTGAGCAATTGCATTGTGCATCACTTATTTCGTACACATTATTATTATTAATACTATTATTATTATTATTGTTATTATTTTTCCTGTCTTAATAAACTGTCTTTATCTCAACTCACAGGCTTCACTTTCCCGTTTCTCTCCCCCATCCCAGAGAGGGAGGGGGGAGGGTGAGCGAACGGCTGTGTGGTGTTTAGCTGCCAGCCGGGCTAAACCACAACAGTCCATTTGGCGCCCACTGTGGGGCACGAAGGGTTGAGATATCGACAGATTTGACCAGAGTGTGTTAAACTAAAATTGGTATAAGTATTCGACCTGCTTAATAGTTGCTAGTCACAATGTTGATTGCCTTAATCTCAAGTCTGCTGTGCCTGTTTCCCAAATTGAGTTTTACAGCACGTTACTTTCTGTATGTGCTCCCTGTCGTGCTGTTTATCCTTTTCGCACACACCTGTAAAGGTAAGGGTGAGTCTGGGACTTCTGGTGCTGTATTTCTTTGGCTTTGGATTGGCATTTGGACTTTTCCCTGCCATATCCAGGGAGAAACAGTCCCACCAATTAAATGTGGATAAACTAATGATAGGGAAAAGAAAAAGGAAAAAAGAAAAGAAAGAAAGAAAGCAGAGTACCAGAGATGAAATGTTTTGTCCACTGGATGGTGTGGGACTAGAGTAAAAGTCTCCTAAACTACTGATAAGGTTGTGAAATACTGCTTGAATCTTTGAGAGAGATTCTCCGGGATGTTTTTACTATCACTTAGTCATTTAGGAGGCTAACTTGGATACTGGTTTGCTCAGGGAACATAGATGAATCCCATCCATACATTATGAAATTTTGCCTCCAGACCTTACTTTGAGTGTCTGTTCCTATTGGAAGCTTGTCAAATGCATCTCTAAAAATTCCCTTTACTCCCTGACTACTTGTTGGGATAACCAAAGTATCAAGGGTGGAGTAGACCACACATTAGCTTAAATCTTCTACCGTGAGGCTTTTTTTTCACACTGCTGGGTCCCAGCATCCACTTAGTTTCCTAAATAACATATATCTTGAGGCAGTTGGTACCTTTCTGCACCCTCCTTTACTTTTGTTGGCAGGCTATGCTAGGCATCATTCTTCGAAGCTGTCTTCTGGCCTCTCTATTTTAAAAGAAATTACTCTTCCATCATGAGACGCAACCCTTCCTTCCTCTGTTGACTGAGATTGTTGGAGTTAATGGCTTCCTTCAGTGAGTAAGCTTAAAGAATGTCATAGGACTGCTGCTTGTATTTTATGCAATACCTTACATTTAGAAATTTCACAGTAATTGATGCTCAGCTCTGAAAGTTTGAATAGCCATTTTTATCTTGCAGTTGAAATAGACTAAACCAGAATGGAAAACTCCTTTAAATGCTCATTGTAGGAAAAAAATAAAAAATAAAAATAAAAAAGTTCTCTACAACTATTGCCTCTTGCACTGGCCCCAGTTCTTGCAGTCAATAGTACAGCTTTGCCAGGTGTGAGTTCCTCTCTCTCTTTCTCAATGGCTCTTAGACAGTGACATGTTGTTGAGTCTTGTCTCTGTTCCTTCTTCACCTCTTTCTAATTCCCTTTTGAACTCTGAGGGGCAGGAAGCCAGCACCTGGCTGCAGTTTGGACTCCTTATAGCCATACTCCTTGCATGAACTAGAGCAGCCCTTAGGCTCGTTTAGTTTGACAGAAGCAGACTGGCCTTATCAAGAGGTAATACCAACTTCAATCCATTTTCACACACAGAATGCTCTGACTTGTGGACATGATATTTATCAGCAGCCCCCTAAAACCTGACTTGAAGTATTTTTCTGCAGCACCGAAGACCAAGCAAATGAGGACAGTGTTAGCTTGACACATTAGCTTTAAACTTTTTCTGAATTGTCACTCCCTTGCATGTTTTGATTTTTGGCAGGTGTTCAGAGTCTTCATAGTGACTTTAAAAGTAGTGGCAAAAGAAAGGGCACAAGATCTTCCATTTCCTCAGACGAGGCTCCAGGAACTCTGTCATCAGACATAGTGCCCATCCACCAAAGACTTGAACATTCATCAAAAAAAGATGCTGCCTCCTGCAGTCACTCTCAGCTCAATTTTCTTGTAAGTCCTTCATGGATGTCCAAGACAGACATTGACTCCCAGGGATATTCTTGCTTGCTCTGCTTTGAAGGGACACAAAACCAGCAAACAGTGGCAAGAAATGCCAAGTCACAGCCAGAACCTTTGAAACATTACAGAAAGCAGACTGCTGAAGCTGAAAGCCTACATTTCCACCATGCAACAGTAAACATCAGCATAGCTGAGGTTGGAGAACAATCCAAGGATTGATGTATTATTTTTAAGGGAGTTTTTGCTTCTGTTTGTGCAATTACTTGAAATGAACAAGTTACCCTTGGGAAACAGTGTACACTTGATTTAGAGATTTTGTAAATGGAGTCCATCCAATTCCACCCCCAAGTTTTAGGCAGTAAGGTGGTTATTTGTATGCAGTGGTGTATATATCTAAATGTGCATGGCTGCACAGATTTCGAGGTCCAGAAGATCCACTATAACCTACTTTACTGACCTCCTACTTCACATTGGCCTTACACTTCCTTTATACTGAACAATAGCTACAATTTTTGATTCTGGGCGGTGTTCTAATACTGCAAGATATGTTTTCATTTTAAATTAAGATGAGAAGATTAATTCCTCTTTCTTTAACTAAATGGAAATGCATCTGTCAAAATGTTTTCCTTCAACATTTTTTTTTTAACTGAAAATGAAATATTTCAGCATTCCTTCCTTGAAACTGGAATGTTTCACTTGGATTCACTCATCTGACCGGAAGTATTTTATTTGACATTGGTTCAATGATAATCTGTATTTTTGTTTCACATTGCCACTTGGAAACTGCTGTAGTCCCAAGACTGCTGGTGTCATTATCACCTTTGGTACAGGTTTTATGGCTGCATTGTCCTTCCTGTAATTCCATAAAGGCACTGTGCAATCTCCATCCTTGTGCATTTTCAAAATTGAACAGTTTTATTCTAGCCTTAAAGTTCACCCTGAAAAGGAGTTATCCTTTGAAAAAACTGCTGGATGAGAGACCACAAGAGATCTCTTCCAACATAAACTTTCCCATGATTCTGCAATTAAAGGTCTGTGTAAGAGTACTGTAGTTGCTCCTTCTACAGATCTGGTAAATCTACTTTACAGTCTTTGGTCCCATAATTGAGCTCTGCTAAGAGTATTCACATGCACAGATTCTTCTTTTGTTATGCTGTCACTTTCTAGCTGTACTTGTTCTGTACTTCTACTGGAAGGCATCAGTTCATGCTTCAGGAATGAGTGCTTGAGACATGTTGCACACAGCTCTTGTTAGATTGACACAAGATGGTTTCTGCTGGCCCTAAAACACATGCAGGGTGTGCATGCTAAGAATGATGGAACCCCACTGTCTCCCAGTTCCTGTTCTGTGCTTCTCTCCCTCTCTTTCCTTCTTTCTCCTCAGTCATCTGGACATTTCAGTAAGGTATAGGAAAAGAGCAATCCCATAACTCCCCCTGCTGCTGATGCCAAGTTTGCACCTACGACTCTGGCAAGAATGTGGTTGGAAGATGTTGAGCCAGAGCTTTCTCTCTGGAGAGTTTCCCAAAGTAATTCCATCTAATGGAACAAAAGCTCCAGAAAAATACTGTGTTTCTTATAAAACAGATGTTTTAATGCCTTGCCAGTGCCTAATAAATGGCAACGTATTCGCACTGTCAAGGCTGTAAACTTAATAAATTACATTTAATACTGATATAAATACAGAAAACCACACTGAAACTAGATGAGAAAATTAATTGTGTCTTATATAAGAACAAAATGCTGGTATGGGCTTTCACCCAGGCACACATGGGTGTGTATCTGTATAGATCTGTATATACAAGTGAATGTTACCAATTAGCTTAACAGTTCTCGGTTACTCAGTCAAGACTCACCTGCAAAAAGAACAACAAAACAAAGCAAAACAGAGTTTGTAATGTCTGGAAGACCAGGTCATGTTTTGCAAATCATCTTAACATTGACAAATAGTTTCTACAATTCATCACATTCTTTTTAGCTTAAGCATTTGTATTGCAGATGTAAAACATGGACAAAAATATTTTAAGGTAACTGATGGGGAAAAAAGAAAAGAAGAAGAGAAGAGAAGAGAAGAGAAGAGAAGAGAAGAGAAGAGAAGAGAAGAGAAGAGAAGAGAAGAGAAGAGAAGAGAAGAGAAGAGAAGAGAAGAGAAGAGAAGAGAAGAGAAGAGAAGAGAAGAGAAGAGAAGAGAGAGAAGAGAGAGAAGAAAAGAAAAGAAAAGAAAAGAAAAGAAAAGAAAAGAAAAGAAAAGAAAAGAAAAGAAAAGAAAAGAAAAGAAAAGAAAAGAAAAGAAAAGAAAAGAAAAGAAAAGAAAAGAAAAGAAAAAACAGTGACTGATAAAAATGGCTATTGTTCTGCCCAGCCTTTGACACTCCTGTTTGACACTCATTTTACATGGGCAGAGTCTCATCACTGACGTTTATTCAACCTCAAGAGCTTTTAGATCAGACCAAGAGAAAGAGATCAATAAGCAATACATTTTATTTGTTTATTTGTTTTATTTTTCATGCTGGAGCATGCTTGCTCCTGGTTATGTACATGGGATGGTGCTAAATTATATTTACAGTTCTCTCTGGTGCCTCCTGTGGTCACGGTGAAATCTGGGGATGATCTGTTTCAACAGCCACCTCTGCAAGCAGACTAAACCTTTTCAGAGTCCAAGAAATTCTTTCTCATTGATTTCAGCACAGTTTGGATGAGATGTTTCACATTTATGGGCCTAATTTGCTGCTGTTACTGATACCTTGGCAAAGTGTGTACCTAGATCTGTCTTTGTGGCCTGGGGGATATTTTATACCTGTTTGCTCTTGTTTAAAACCTCATAACAGCTGGGAGGCCATAAAAAATCAACCTCATCCCAAGTAAAAACTGGAATGCTGAAACTCAGCAACAGTTGTATAAGGGAGTAGAAAATGGATCTTCCCCTTTGTCCCGAGACTTTGTGAGTATCAGTAACTCAGCATTTTCTCTGTCAAGGGCTTCCCCCTCCCTCTTGCTTTGGAATTTCCTCTTCTTTTGCTTTTGTCCAGGAATTGTCTTCTTACCTTCAGGGTGAGATAAGGTGCAGTTAATTTCTTTAGCTTTTGCTCTTTTAAAATCTATCTATATATTTTTATTTGTTTCCCTTGATCTGTGGAATACATGTTCTTTGATGTTACAAATAAACACTTCCTTATTGCAAGGAAAGGTGTTGTGCTCTGGAGCCTGGTCCATGCAGCATGCTGTAAAATCTTTTCTGCTATCAAACAGACAGCACAGGTTTCCACTCTGGGTGAGACCTTAGGCACTGTTAATGATCAGCATCACAGACTTGCCAAATTTATTATGTTTCTCCTGTTGCTCTGCCTCCTTCTATCATTTGCATTACATCTTTCAAGTGAGCCTGAGTTAGGCTCTGCTCTTCTGTTTATGGGCCTGAATTCCTCAATGCAGTATTCCAAAATCATTGAGGTTTGCAGGGACCTCTGGAGATCATCTAGCCCAACCCAACTGGAACAGTTTGGTCAGGGTCATGTCCAGTCCACTTCTGAATACCTCTAGGGACGCTGACTCCACAGTCTCTCTGGGCAACCTGTTCCAGTGTTCAACCACCCACACAATCATAAAAATAAAAATAAATAAATAAAATAAAATTTACTTTGTTTAAACAGAATTTCCAGTATCGCAATTTGTGCCCATAGCCTCTTGCCCTGTCACTGGGCATTGCTGAGAAGACCCTGACTCCATCTTCTTTACTCCTCCCACATCAAATGTTTATAAACATTGGTAAGACCTTTCTGAACTTTCTCTTCTGCAAGCTAAACAAGCCCAGCTACCCTGAGATGCTCAAAATCTCCTAATTACCTTCATGGACTCTGCTGGATTGGTTCCACTGTTTCCATGCCTCTCTTGTCCTGAGGAGCCCAGCACTGTACACAGCACCCCAGACGTGTCTCACTGGTTCTGGGTAGAGGAGAAGGAGCTACTCCTTTGACATGTTGGCAGAAGATTAATCTGTAGTGAGGGCACTGCTTTAAGGCAAGTCGTTTCAAAGGGACTATTTCTCTTCACAGATTATAAAGGAGGCTTAGGGTGGTAGCTTGGATGGAGACATTTACAAGACATACATCTCTGTGCTCAAAGGAAACTCAGCCATAAGCTCTCGTGTCTCTGTCACACAAAAATATTGTTGTTCATTTTGATTATCAGTTCTCTGGAGCTTCTTGCAGTGAATCTCTGCAGCACCTTGCTTGACACAGCCCTTGTCTCAGTGTTGGTCTTGGGCACTGCCACACGAGGTAGTGGTTGAAACTACCTCTTTCTGTTCAGGAAACCAGCTGTTTGCCATCTTTAAATAAAAGCTGTGTGACCATGTAAACAGAGCTGGGATTTTTGCTTGATTGCAGCAATATGCTCATTAGTTGTTTTTCCTATTAACCTTCCAGTGATGGAGCAAAGAGATTAGGAAATGAGCTACATGAAAGAATTCTGAATGATATTCCCTATCAGATCTGGCTGTTCCTGAGGTATGTTAGAAATGAGGTTTTCAAAAGGGGGGAAAGTTTTTCATCAGAGTCCTTTTAAACTTGGAATTCACAGACCAAACTGAATGTGTGTTTCTCCCTCTTTCTCTTTCCAAAGAGTATCTGAATAAAAGGGGACATGCTGACCTTGGAAGTTACCTCCTTCTGTTTCTGGAGGAGATGAGAGGCAGAAGGAAGAGGTTAGAAGTGCGAGTGCTTTGGGGTTTGGATGCTGAACTCTTCAGCCTTGTGTTGCAACACGTTTGCTAAACAACACGAGTGATGAAAAATAGCATTCTTCTGCTCACAGCCCCTTTATCACCCTTCATATCTGACAACAGGACTGCGAATCACAATGAGCTATTAACAACTAAATAGGATAAAGGGTGACCTGATGAACCCCATGGTGCTGGAAGAAACCTTGAAAAGCATCTAAGACTTGGCTTGGTGCTAACCACTGCAGACAACAACATCTGTACAAAAGGATTGTGTCAAAAATAACCAATATTAAAAAAGACATTAGTTCTAAGCAAACCTAATTAATGGCAGGCTCTCTTTGTTTCACTTTCCATCCTGTCTTATGATATGCCTTTATTCAAAATCCAGCCAAGCTGATAGAAAGACTTCTAGTAACTGCATCATGTGGACCCTTTGACATGTCTGGCAAACCAGACAGTGCCAACTGTGGCAAGTGTTGCGTTGCCACAAGGAAACCACTGAGCACACTTTGCAGGTCTGACCAAAGCAAATCTGCCACCGAATGGGTCAGAGGCAAGGGATACAATTTGATTTAAACTCAGTTGAAAGAACTATCTTACAAACTGAAAGGAAAATGTGTGGAGCTAATAAAAGAGACTGTGGATTCCAGGTCTGATCAAAGGTACTAATGAAAAAAATATGCTTTGGATACAGTTTAGTTCCCTCAAAAAAAAAAAAAAAAAAAAAAGTGTCTAGTGGTTTATTTTATATATATCCTTAGATATTTGAAGTCTCACTCAACAAGTATGAGTCTCCTGAGTGCTGGAATAGGTTTATATGGAAAACTCAGACAACTCCTCTGAAATGATCTGAAACTCTTATGTTGAGGGAACTGAGTCACGCTGGTTTCCAGCAGCATAAGGGTCTATGTGTCAGCTCTGTGTACATGGTTGGGTTACCCACATTCCGGTGTCTAATGTCATTTGAAACACACTTAAGGCATCAGAAACATCCTTACTGTGCTATCCTCACTGTGCTCAAAGATGGGATAAAGGAGCTGGAGGAGACTTTTATACTTCTGGAGTAGCAGCTGTAGGTTATAAGGAATATCTGGGCATTTCAACTGGCATTAGACAATGTGTGCAGAACTGGATTGAGACCAAGGTGTAAGGTTACAGTCAGGGAAGAACCTAGTCAAGAAAAAAATATAGGTGTCTCAACCTCTGGGACAAATCTCACCTTCCCTGCTTTTGAATACTTAATATAAGAGGTTTTTTGTTTGTTTATTTGTTTTGTTTTAATTTGCATAATAGTGACAGTTAACCTGCCTGTGAAACTGAATTTCTGGGCTCACTAGGTAGCGTACTCCAGGATTTATGGGGAAAAAAACAAACAACAAAACAAACAAAATTTCTTTTGTGCAAAAGTTTCAGTACAGTGCTGCTGCAATAGCAGGATGCATAGGTCGATACACACAGACAGACTGAGTGCATTGCAAAGACAATCTTGTACAGTACCCTGGCTTCTTCCAACCCAAACCCAGTACTGTCATAAGCCTGTACAGCAAAATGCTGTCTTCCTCCAAACTCTTAATGTCTCAATTGATTAGGTACTTGCCCAACCAAAGCAGGACTCTATGGCTGAGAGTCCTGAGATCCAAGAGGACTCTTGGCTGAGTTCTGTTGTCTAGCAGCTGGACAACTATTCTATACATTCTTTGTATATATGTATATTCATATATATATATATATACATATATATTCTATATATACATATGTATATATATATAAATATATATGTATACGTATATTGTATATGTATATATATACATATATATTCTATGTATATATGTATAGTCAATGGAAAGGAACAGGCCTCATCTGCAGAACATGAGTCACCCCACCTTGTGTATGATAAAAAGAAATGCCTCCTAAAGGATCGAATGTCCTTCCCTCAAGTAGAGGGGTGACTATGAGTTTAAATCTTCTGTCTTACTGTAAGGTCTTAATTTATTTTACACACCTGTAAAAGTTGCCCCAGTGCAACACAACTAGTGCCTAGCTACCACTCTAAAAGGATTAAGCCTTGTAAAATTGGGATTAGCTCATGTTATAAAGGCTACCCATATGACTAGTGTAGTCTAGACTTTTAACTTCTAACTTACAGATAGCTAGAGGCTGGTGAATACTAATTTCACTAAAACTTGCAGCAACAGGCAGTACTGCATGCGTAGCATTTTATGCACAGTAGCATCCATTCTTTTTGCAAAAGAGCATGACATGCTTAAAGGTATGGACATTTTCTCCTGTCATTAAAACTGCTATTGATTTTCAACTTTCTCTGCTTCTAAACAAAGTCTCAAGCCTCAAACATGACATTGTTGGATCCCATGTCTCTACCACCAGGGTGACAGGTGGGCACAGGGCAGCTGGATGTCCAGATGCAAAAGGTGTTTGCCACAATGCCAGTTTCATGGGAAATCATAACTACAGCAAACACTGAAACAAGAAATATGGAATCCCATTGAGTCAGGCTGATGCATTTCCATTTGACTTCAAAGCACACTAGTGAACACATAGTAAACTGCAGAACTATCGGGAGGCACTATATAATACAGTCCAGAAAATCAGCTTCATGGAGTTACCTCAGTTGTAAAATTAAATGAAGAGGACAGTTCCAAAAGATTTCTTTCAGGACTGCTACTAACAGTTTAATTGTCAAAAATGAGGGAAGTAAATTAACAAAAAGTTTACTAGCACAATGTTAGAATAGATGTCTACATATAGTTGTAGACAAATACATGGAATGATAGCAAAAAGAGTTAGATGCCATAAAGAACAGGTAAAAATGAGAAGAAAGTAAGGGAAACATCCCAACATTGAAGTCTTTTTATCAGGTTTAATCTGTCTGCAGACATTGACACTCAGGACATAAAAAATTGGAAGGGCTGCTCAGTATGCTCCCATATGACATGAAAAGCTCAGATATTTCAAAGTAGTTTTCCAGCTTCCAGAGGGAAACATTAAAATATGCTCATTATATTTTATCAAGATTTTAATGGATCTAATTTTCTATGCTCCTTTAAAAATGCTGGAAAATGTCATCTGTGGAGAGTGTCAGTTATTGTTGTGTTATTTCTTCTATAATGCTATGAAAGAAAATAAGCATTAAAATCCACATGAGAAAAACAAATAAGGTTTTTATGAAGAAGGTATTCATTTTGAAATTCTATTTATATTTAAGACAATCTAGTTCAAAATACTGTACCTGCATGTATAAATAGACTTGAAAGAGCAACAGAAAACTTAATACAAAATTCTGTTTCCCAAAGGAATCCAGATGACCTTTGCCTGTTCTGTGTATTGGACTGGGTGTCCAGGTGCTATTTTTCATTATTTGTGGTAATGAAAATTAAAATTACATGTTGATTTTGATACCAAAAATCCAGAAGATATTACATATTCCATGGATTTGAAAGTGTTTCTGAAGCGGACAAATGGAAGAAATGTAAACAAACATTTTTTTTTTTATTTTATTTTTTTTACTTTTTCTGTTCCTCCACATCTTCTCTCTTAAAAAGCAAATGAAGAAACAAAATGGACAAACCTAAAACACAGAGCAAAAGCTTTACACATGATGGTCCTTTTTATACATTTTTTCTACCTATTCCCCCTCTTTGTTCCTCCTGCTCCCCTTTCCCCTGCACACCCCCCATGGGTTACACGTCTCTGCTGTTTCTGCACCCTCCCTGTCCAGCTTCCCCTAGCTTCACATCTTACCAGCTGCAAAGTCCAGGTTGATCTTCCTTGAAGATCCATTCTGCTTATTGTTACCCCTTCTTTACTTCTTATCATCCCAATCCAGAGATCCTCTCTCAGACAACCTTGCTTGAATCAACATTCCCACATTCTGCTTCTTTCTTTATCAGTGAATACAACCGACCAGGTTTGGTTCCCACCTTATCATCCCTTTGTGGCAGTCAAAAAACCCCTTGGCCAGATACCCTTAAAGGAGCAGACAGTCTCCTACATACTCTTATGGTTAGGGATGGGATCCATCTGAACAAGTTAATCATCAGTTGTAGTTGAGGGAGATTTAAGCGTATGATTTGTCCAGAACAGAAGGCTGAATTGAGACAGATGAATCAGGCCACAGAAGCTGTAATTTTTCTCCATTGTGTTTTAGGGAGAGCCAAGACAACAAGCTCATCTCTAGAGGTTTTCTTTGTAAAATTAGACAAGTTGAATCCCATCTTTCTTTCAGCCCCTTCTGAAAAAAAAAAAAGCCTTCATGGGTGTTAAATACAAGAAGTCTTCAAAAGAAGTCTGCCATACTTGTAGTATTGTCCCTCACAGAAAACTGGAAATAACAGTAACTGTGATTTTAAAGTGATGAGAATTTAGCACTGATAAATGGCTCTGCCATTTAATGTGAATAATCTTCTCAGCCCATTCATCTGGAATTTGGACAAACTTGGATTCGCTCCTTAAAGGTTATTACTGTAAAATTTCTTGTTGTGATATAAAAATGGAGGTGAGTGCAGGAAAAGGATCTTAAATTATAGTCGCAAATCCCCAACTCCCCACCCCCATTTTCTTTCTCCATCTGTATAAATGAGGAAATCTGTCTGAAAAGAAAGACTAAGTTACATAGTCCAAGATGACCTATAAAATTTATTCTACATCTTTAACAACAATAACAACAACAAAAAGGACCCTTTCCAAGCAGTTGAAAGTGGACATATTCATCCAGGTCCTAGTCCTCGTGCCCTTTCTTACAAATGTCATCTCAGGAACACAGGGAGTGGACAAACTTATGTAAAGAAAATGGGTTGGAGAGTTAACCCATAGTTCTTAAGCCTTCGTTACTGGCAGGAAAACTGGAATCTCTTGATTGCACCTCTATTAATCAATTTAATGGCAATACAATCATGCAGTTGGTTATGAGGTCACCTTGGGTTACTAGTTGAAGCACGGAATGACCTCAGGCCTTCCTAAACCGCTAAGGGGATTTTGGATAACATAGTTACATGTGTTCATTACATTTTGGAGAAGTTCAAGGAGAGACAGGTAAAAGGGAAAGGTAAGCTGTGCACCTTGTCTATTGGTTTTGCTCTTATCCTAATTTGTTTAAACACCTGTTGAGTAACTGAAAAGCTTTCCCATAACTAGAACTAACGTGACAATTTTTCTCTGGAAAACAGGAAAGGAATGACTTGGAAAACAGACAGTCAGCAGCATAAATCTTATCCATTCCAATATCTCAATGGGTGTAGTGCTCTTTGCCACTAGTATGAACTTAGAACTTTGAGTTTAATTTTAGATGTTCATTTGTATTGGGTCAGTTCATGTATAAATGCTGTGACAGAGTCCTGGCAACAAACTGTTCTCCATGTTCTGCTAGATTAATTGTAGTCTAAGATTTTTACTGGTATAAAAACAATTTGGACTTCAATGCCCTCATTTTCTGGATGTTAGCTTTCTTACCTCATTTTAAGAAATACTTTAAAATAGCTATATGAGTCTTTGTTTTATTTCATAAATGTGCAAACAGAATTTGAAAAGTTATGTATAACTTTTTAGCAAATTAGGATCTAACCTTACAGGCTTGTTCAGTTTGTTTTTAGAAGAAATAAAATAATCCCTTCGAAATCACTGTGAGGTTTCTTTGGATAAATATTTTGGGGTGTGGTCTTTTATTAGCAAATGTTTTCTACTTAGCCACCACTTCTAAAAAAATGAAATTTCCCTAGAAGTAGCTAGTGGGAAAGAAATATTAAAGGCTGTCTTTCCAGGCTTCACTTAGATTGGGAAAGATCCTTGACACAAGTGTCTCATCATTGGACTTATTTGCACTAGTGGGAAAAAGTTGGAAATATGGTCTGTTTTGATTTTTCTTATTAATTTAATTTTCCCTGTAACTACCACAGGGAGCCTACAGAAAGGTTTCTTTATCTGTTTCACATGAAGACACACAAATCTGGGGGGGAAAATATAAAACAAAGCATGGATTAGTTTCTGTAATACTGACTCACTATTTTCTGTTGAATTATTTTCCACTTACTATAATTTAAACTAAGCTTTAAATTTTCCACATCATTATATTTTCCACCATTTGATTAATTTACTTTGTTGTGAGCACAGTGATGTATGCTTGTGGCTTGCAAAGCAAAGAAAAAAATAAAGTTCCGTGTTTTCATATAAACAGGTCTTAGGATTCAGATCTTAATGTCAACATTTCTACTAATTTTGCTTGCATCTTCTGTGGGCTCTATAAGCCATATCAGACTGCTTTGAGAACTACATAATTTGTATGATAATGCCTGCCCATGCCATACTCATGGTGTGCAAGCAGACAAAAACTGCCTGTATATGTCAGAGCAACCTGTACCAGTTCAATCTCTCCCACACAGTATGCTAAAGTACAGAAGGAAAAAGCAGAAGAAATTCAGAAAGAATATAGAGTTACTTTCCCCCACCACACCCTCCCAGCTTTCAGCAATCAACTTTATAGACTTCCTCAGAAAATCATGTTTAAATCTCTGCTGGATTTCTCGTCTGTGATGTGGCCTAGCCTTGTTTCAATGCATTGCTGCTGCTTTTCCTGCTTTTCCTTTCAGAACATCTGGAAGCAAGAAGTCCTTTTTTTTTTTTTTTTTTTTTTTTTTTTTTTTTTTTTTTCTGGAGGAGTGTGAAAAGGGGCTGCCTTTTGCCTCCTGATCATACTGGCCACTGCCAACCTGCCAAATGCGTTGATGTGCAAAAAAGAGTTTCAGAATCCACTTGATTTATACCTCTGTCTGTAATGCTGATCCACCTTTGTTTCCTTGTCCTTGAATTAAAGTATATTTCATTGGCAATTATGCAATTTCAAGCAACTTGAAAATTATAAGGTTGATATCTCTGAATTTAAAAGGGTTTATATTAAAAAAAAAAAAAAAAAGATAGTTCCAACTTAATAAGTGACACAATTTTAGTAAAGAAGCATGACCAAAATAAGTATTATTCAATAAGCTTAGAAAGCTTTTACAGATCAAAGGAAAGTCACAGGTATTGGTTTTACAAGGTAAACCTCCGACTTGATTACATAGTACTCTTTGCTTCCCAGGCTCCCTTCCACATGAACTCATAGGGATGCTTAACCGACATGTCAGGTCAAACTAAATTCACCTCTAAATATCCCTTCGTGTCACAGCAGCCACAATGCTCTGCTGGAGCTACCACTGAGACTTCTCAGAAGGGGCACCCTTGGCAAACACCCAGCCACACTCAAGCAGGAGCTGTCATCCCAAATCCTTGGAGAACCACATGGGATTCATCCAGTTATGATTCATTGTTCATCATGAGCATCTACAAGGAAGACTCAGCTATACCTGAATGTCTGTTTTCTCTTTATATTCAGAGAATGCTGAAACAATCCATTCAAGGCAATCTGGGGTGCAGTTCATCACTTTATAAAATTTGTGTAAAAAACTGTTCAGAACTGCTCAGTAAAAGTGGATATTGTTCTTCAGTAGATGTAAAGTAGCCTTAGCCTTGCTGTGAGTACTCGCCCTGCAAACAGAAAAAGTAGGACTTTTGGCCGGATTACCACCCCAGGTGACTATTTTGGATACAGCAGTTCTGGATTGCCTCTGTTCCTGCCCTTTCATCCGTCTTTCAGCACTGGAACTTTCAGAGTCATTCTGCCTGGTTTGTACCCGGATCTCCAGCTAAAAAGCAAAGCGATCCCTCCTCCATTCCTTTTTCCAGGCTCTTTTCCAGAAAAAAAAAAAAAAAAAAAAAGAAAAGATGGTAGGGCTACAGAAGGATCCAACCACACACCATGAGCCATGATTGCTGTTCTGTCACATATCCCAGACAACTAATCCAGTTGTCTCATCATAATCCTCTTCCATACAGGATTTATTGTCCCTCTATTATGTTGCTTATGAGGCACTTCCCCAGAAGACTTCTTCAGAACTCTTCCTTTTTTCCTTGACTTTATTCTGTCACTTGACAAAGGGTCATTTCATGCACTGCCCTTTTCTTCCCAGCAAGCTTGCTGGTAAGCAGCTTTTCTCCCTCAGGTGACAATCCCCTGCAAGTTCTGGGGTAAATGCCAATGGGGTCATGCTAGAAGCAGTCTGCCATGCAGTTAGCACAACACAGTACTGTGACCTGGGACTTCAAGGGTCAACTTCCTAAACCTTATCACTTCATCAGTTTTTCAAAGAGCCTTACAGCTGGTTCAGTATGCAAAATGGATATCTGGCATTTATCTAACTATAGGGGGAAAAAAATAAAATAAAAAAAAAAAAACACTAGTCTGATTCAAATCATCCTGCAGTAATGCAATGTAACATCATATGGTAATATTTTATGTAGTAAAACTACTGTAACTAGAGACTGAATTTGCTATCAGTTGGTGGCTTCTTACCAACATTTTTTCCAAAATTTTAATCAAAAGACCTAGATATACCACTCCATGTTAAAGTCTATTCCCTGTGGATATTTTCTTGATTAAGAAAGTCATTTTTAGCTCAGCTCTTGGCAAAAGAAAAATCATCTGAAACTATCGATCACAGAGAGCTTAACAAGTAAGGAAAATGTTTGGACAAAGGGAGAAGGCAATAATAATAAATTGCATCTGGGTTGATAACCACCTTGCCAACATCTTCAGCCAGCTGGAATCTTAAATGGCAGTGATATGAAGCTCTGTGTACTCAGCAGTTACTAAAAGTTAGAGGAAAACTAATGTAGAGTAAATACTGGAAAAAAAAACAACTTCTCTGATCAATGGATTTTATTTTATTTTATTTTTTGTCCATCAGAAGGAGAATGGACATTGTACAAGTATTCTGTCATTTATGCCCTGGGTCACTGATAAACCCACAGTACAAGTCAATGACACCCTGGTGGCAATGGGATTTAAACATGTTGCAAATTGCTGCATGGTTTTGTTCAGGCTCCAAGCTTAAACCCTTTTAAAGCCTTTTCATCAGGGCGTGCTTATTATCTGCCAAAACCTCACAAAAGAGAACAAAAAAAGGTTAATAGCACAAGGTAATAACTTCCTAGATGATCTATCCCTTTCCTCCAACCATGACTGAACCATTTTCTCCTCTCCCACTTACTCATCTATTCATTGATCCATCTTCTTGTGCTTTTCATCCACAAGTCAGAGCAAAGCTGGGGCCAGCTAGGGTAAGTGGACTTCCCTGTGTTGTTGCAGTTTCACACGCTTGGTTCAAGCCAAGTAGACACTTAAGGGTTTTTCCTGCAGAATGGCTCTGACCTCTAACACCCAATTTCACATGCTGCACACTTGCAGCTGCCATTCACCTTGGAAATAGTAGTGGATTTTCAATAACTACTAGGAATATGCATGTTCATCTTGGCATCCCCACCTAGTTCAGACAGGAAGGTAGTATAGCCCCCTGCTTAGGGAATCTGACCATGTGCAAAGAAAAATAGGTCCAGAATAGCCTTAATTTTAAGTCCATGGTTTAATTGGTTATGTATTTCAATTATTTAATTTAAACTGTTCAATTCAACGTGTCTGTTTTCCTTTTCTAAGGAGTATTATGAAACGACACTGGTAACCCACTACATAGGCTATGGCTCTGCATGTGTGTCCATGGAGATGTAACTAGCATCAGCACATAAACTAACACAAGCTACAACATAAATCCAACAGTTTATTGAGAAATCTGGTAACCACACATGTTCAAGTGTTTGTTTTTATTTGTTCGTTTGCTGGTTTGCTTATTTGATTGTTTCCCTTCAATATAAAGCTACATATCTTCAGATGTGGAAGACGATTAGTACTATAGTAAAAACAAGTGCCTTGCAGTTTCAACAGGCAACTGCAAATGTGCAGCAATATGCTTGGCGTAGCTGTTCGAAATGCTTTAAATTTTAAAACCAACTGATCCATGATACATTGCCACAACTGCCAGTAACAACTGACCTGTGAGATAAAAACTCCCTGGTCTAATTTTAAGGTCAATGACATTTCTTTTTAAATCCCATTTGGTTTAATTGAAAACATGTCCCTTTTCAGCTAAATTAACTCTCCAAAATGGGCTAACATACAAAGAGAAATAATAATAAATTATTATTATCATCACTATTGTTATTTTGGTTTTGTGGGGGTAATTACGTCATGCCTGTTCTCATCATGATATCTGATCAAAAATGGTCCTAAGGTGACCAAGAATAATCTGGATTGTTTCTCTAACACTGATTAGGAAGCCTGGAAGAGGGTGTGGATAAGGATTGCCTAAGCAGGAGGTATATGCTGAAAGAGAAACACAGTATTGTATGTGTTGTGGACTGTGGGCTGAATTTGGCCTGCTAGAATGATTCAAGCAGCTCTTACCAAATCCCTGGCACCTTCTTTCTGCTTCTTCTTCAGCACATGTCAACAAATGCATCTGTCACAGGACCTGAAGGCTCACACATCCACCTCCACAACAAAGAGAAGGACAGACCTATGCCAGGAGTGCATGCACATATCCACACATCTGGTGGATGGCATGCAGGTCTTGTTATATCACCAAAATCACACTTTTCGCACCACTGGCAATACTTACACCTGAAGAGACATCCTTCCAGCCATGTGGAGGGACAGGATGGACGAGTGTGTGCTCCAGGGATATAACAGCAACTCTGTTTTTATTGGGTAAGTATGATCTACAGGATCCTCACTGTAGTTATTATTGTTATAGGCTTGCAATGTACATTTCTTAGCGAGGTTTCCAAGGCATATGAACACAAAATGAAAAGGCGCTCCATGTTTCCAACAGGGCACAAGCTGAAATAAAGGCAAGAGGGATCTGCTGGACAGCTGAAAGTGTGAACAGACATGGACAGACTAGAGCTGGGATTCATCTTCCCCAGCCAACATTTCCATCTCATGTGGTCACCCTTGTCTCCCTTTATAATTCATGAAGATACAGCTAAAACATGAAAGGAGTTTAAGCTGCAGTACATCTTATCTTAAAGATGTCCAGAAGAGGTCTGCTGAATCACACCCAAAGGTGCCTGTTTCTCTCCTTTGACTAGGACAGGAGGCTGGAATGATGGTTTTATATGTATATACATACAGTGCAGACATTTGTCTGTCTTTGATCAGCTAAATCCCACTGTACTGAGTAGTACAACAGCTATTACATCAGAAAACAAAGTGTCATCAAGTTGTTTGTGTGCTTTCCACAGAAGGAGTTCTGTAAGGGAGGTTTTGAAGAGAGATCAGTGTGAGACCTTTAAAGATGTTTTAAAGATGTTTGCAGACAGCTCCTCTTGTATTATGGAGAGCATGTCAGAAACTACATAGGCACTCTCTAAAAATGCAGAAAGCAGGAGATGGAAATGGGCATCACAAACTGACAGAAAGCAAGAAGAAACCTCCCAATACAAAATTAAACATAATACCAAGACTGCGCAGACGTATATAAAACCAAAAGTCTCAGTTTCTTTCCTGATTATACATGACAGTGATCATAAACAAGCACCTGTAAAAAACAAACAAACAAACAAACAAACAAAAACTGGATCAGTAAAGTTACCACACGAAAATGAGAAAAGTGAAATAACTGGATATTTTTAAAAAAGACACTTTTAAGAACTGCATATTCCTCCACATTTCCTGCCTGAGACAAGGTTTAAAGTGAAAATATGTATTTCTTTTTGTCTAGAGAACACACAGTACTTTACAAAACTTTGGCTTAATCTTTAGCTCCTCTAAGTCAGCTTTGCTCCCTTCATAATGAGGGCTGTAATGTTAATTGACACCAGCTGAAAATCCAGTCCTTTAGGTACAGCTCCTTGGACATTCATTTTGCCTCTGGAGTTCAAAACCAAGCAGGTTGTTGTTTTTTTTCCATGGAAAATACTGATTTTTGGTAAAAAATCATCAAGCTGAAAAATGAAAGCTTTTGGCTAAAGTCTGAAAATACACATTTGGAAAATGCTGCAGCAGTTTCTCAGTGGACTGTTATACTAATATTTTCTGTACCCACTCACTTCCCTGGACCAGCAAATACCTTATACTCTTCCTCCCTGTAGAACATCATGAGAATACTTGGTGCTATGGCATTATGGGAGATGTAGTCTCACTGAAAAAATTGGCCCGAACCAAGAAGCGGAACTTGAGGTACCAAAAATACAGTTCCCACAAGGTCCTACTGTGCTTTGTCCTTAGGAACATTTGTGGTCTTTAGGTATTTCCTTTTACTGTGAATATTGAAATATGCCATGGAAAGCAAACACTTTTTGGAAGGATGAAAAAGTTCTTTTGCCAAGAATCTTAATATTCTATCAGAAAGCAGTTTGAGTGGAAACATTTCCATGAAGCTCCATAGAGGCTTTTTTGAAGAAGATACTGTAGAAAACATTACTTAGCTGATGATGAGTATTGAGATGTCTTCTAAACAAATATCTGTGATAAAAGGTGTTGTGATCAAAACTGCCTTTACTTCAGATTACATTATTTTATTATGTAATTATATATATATTTATTTTATTATATTGCAGATTGGAAGCTGAAAACTGTAAAGACATTTTGTCTAGATTTCTTTCGTCTTTCTAGAGTAATATCTGGAAGGGGAGGATAAACTTCTCCAGTTTTATTGCTCTGTACAAGTTAGGCCATCAGCAATTAACAAGCATGGTCAAACTGTCTTTCCTTGTGGCCTTGATCATTAAGTGGAGAAAATGTAAATCACTTGATTGGCAGCAGTACTGAAAATGCACAGCACCTCCTATGCCCTTCTTCAGTCTGCTCAAATTTGTGTCTGACTTCAGATGTGTTTCAGACTAAACTGTATTAGACATCACAGTCATCATGATAGAAACAAGTATATTGTTTTAGTTAAAACAACAACAACAACAACAACAAAAACTAACAAACGAAACCAGTAGATTCTGTTTCCTTTACAGATCTCCTGGTCATTTCCATAACATAAATAAATTAAAAGATTACCAGAATATCACTATTTAGGAAGAATACTGAAAAGCTATCATTCCTACATTTCCCTCAGTCTTCTTCCAAAGCTGAAGATGAGAAATGACATGTCACGCCATCATTTTACTCTGACAGCAAAAAGGAATTCCAGTAGTTACTGAAATGGGTTTTTGAATATGATTCATGATGAACAATGTAGACAAACCTTTCTGAAAGAAAGGCTCAGACATGCTTGCCTAGTGATGTTGTGCTGTTTGCAGTTTTTTCAGCGTAGTCTAGAGAATGGTGTTACCATCCTAATGGTACCCCCTGGGACCACTGTTAATAGTTTAGGTGAACAGGCCAAGCTGGGACATAGATCCTCTGACTGCTTGGACTTTCCAAGTGTTTTCCAGCCAAGACGAGATTACAATGTTATGGCAGTACATGATGTTTTGTCCATAAGTAACCAAGAAGTCTCTCTCCTTGGAAACTGGTGTACTAAGACTCACATGAATTCTGCACAGGGTGATTGAATCACTCTGTGTTCAGAGAGGACCTCTGCAAGTCAGATTCAAATATGACTATATTAATATTGATGGATGTTTATCTCACTTTCTCATAAAGGCATCCAGTGATGAAAATCCCACATCCTTTCCAGTAAACTCATTCTAATGTTTCCCACTCTTCAGCAGCAGAAAGATCCCCTTAGTATCCTGTGAGAGCACAATATTCTCAAAGGGCCAGTGTCTGGAAGAACTGTGTGAAGGAGGGTGTGTTTCTTGATTGCTTTCAGTGTCTAGGAGGCAAAGAGAGGAGTATTTTTATTACAGTGTTTAAATAATCCCTTGTTTGCAGTCTGTATAGGATTCCTGGATATGTAAACTATCTTCCATTTACCAGAAAAACCACCCACAAAACCAATAAGCACTAATTAATTTCGACATCTCATAACAGTCAACTAACCTGATTAAGGGTGGCCACACTTTAATAAGGGCCTCTATGGTCGCTTTTCAGTCTGGCAGTGATGTGATTCTTTGGGAATCACAGCACAGAAATCAGTCCATGTGGATGGGCTGTATCACTCCAGAACTACTTGAAAGTTTGCTGAACTGAGATGGAGAATAGCCATGAAGTTATAAAACGTAGGGTTACTCCTTCCAGGAAATATCCCAGGACAGAATAAACTGATCAGTCAGCACTTTCACTATGATCCAGGGAAGAACAATTCTCTCTTTCCCAGTTTCCCTCTGACATTCATAAATATTATAAAGAAATGACAAGCTTCAGGATAAGGGATGAGGTCATGAAAACCCTGCAAAACCCTCTCTTGCCCTTGTATCAAAACCACTGACTCAGTAAGTTGTCTTCTTGGAGAAGCCCAGCATCTGCCTCCTGTTAGTTTTAGGAAACCACACAGACTGCCAGGGTCTGACAGCGGCATCCCACTGGTGTCCCATGTTGTCAGGATATTGTTCCCTCTCCCATGTCCAATTGGGTTCTTGTCCTCTGGCCTCTCATTTCCTGCCTCAGAGGAGAAGATGTCAGATTGTTGGGTGGGAAAGGGAATTAGTGTTAAGCGAACCTAACCTACAGCACAAACCTTGCTCCGTGGGTTCAAAGAGCATGTCAGGGAGTGTTTTGGACACAGTGATAGCTCCAGAATGGCCCCAGACAGGCCTGGTGTACTGCCTACCACAGTAAAACACATCCTGTCCTCGACAACGCCTGCCACCATTGCATGACAGGGGATGGATATTGTGCTGTCAGTTGCAACCTGAAAGCTTTTCCATTCGTAATCCCTGACATATATTTCTACAATTCCCAGTTGTGCCTGTCAGCTCTGTTCATTATATTCCTAAAGTGTGTCTGAGCAGTGAAGTCATTTCTCCTCTTTTACTTCTTGCTGAGAAACTTTTTCTCATTGGGACAAGGCATTTTTATGTTCTCCCTTTCCATACAGATATGCTGCACATGCTGGCTACAGTTAGGAGAGACTGGGCATACAGCACAAAAGTTCCCAATTCCAGGTCAGAAAAGTAAGCTCTCAATTTCTTGCACATTAAGCATGGGAAAAACCTTGCTGGGATATGTTGTGATCCTATGGGCTATCTGTAAGGAAAGGTAAATTCATACTAGCAAAGGAGTACAGAAGGGCTGATAAGATTCCCTGGAAGTGGAAATGCAAATGTATGGAAGAATACAGTAGTTTTTGTTTTGTATAATCTATTGGCACTACTACAAGGCAGTCCAGGGTTTGTTCATAAGTAAATTAGAGCATTGAAGAGGAAAACATTGCAATATGTTTGTCTAAACTGGTCATAATTTAATGTAGGCTATAAATTAAAAAATAAAAAGAAAAAGGAAAAGGAAAAAAGGCTTTCTAATAATGACAGCAGTCAGTTCCTGGTAGAACCTCCTCTCAGAATGATGGACAACAAGCTAAAGAGAAGAAATGTGTATTATGATGTATTGTGTTAACAGAGGTCAGGCAGTGAAGTCCAAGGATTTCCATTTTAATTCTGTGGTCTTGTCAGAAGAACCTTCAGCTTCCCTTCAAAACATGAGGTAGGTAATAATTAGATAAAACTGACGAAATATAACCAAACAAAGAGACAACATAGTTAAAAAAAGGGAAGGAGTCCACTGACTCTGACCCTTGGACCTGCCTTGTCACATGGACTTACACGGAGATCCCTGCTGGTGAAGCCATTTCATGACTTACTGTCGTGCTTGGCTTATCCTTCTCATAGGGAGCAGAGGGCCCTCACTGCACCATGACACCAGGACTTTTGCGTCTGTTAGAGTTATCTTGTACTACTAACAAGAGACTATCTGGAAAAACTTGCATTTATTAGCAGGACACAGAGTTAAAGTAGAGTATTATCAGTTTACTCCACTTGTATTTCCCCTTAATACCAGGAAAACCTCAGTCCAGGAGACAGCTCCTGAAATCCTTATTCAGATTTGTGGATCACTCCAGACCAAGTACCTCTGGCTAACTCATTGGTAAACTTCTCTTTCAACATACTGGCGTTTGACTTGGAAGCTGGTCTCTGTTCTGTTAGTCTGGTGGTATAAGATACCTAAAAGTGCTGTTTCTTTTTCCATCTGTGAGTCTTTTCTGATTGGCCACCAGCCCTTCTATCTGCAACAGTGACAAGGTTTGGCAAGGCTAATTCCAGAGACTGGTTTGGGGTTTGTTTAGTTTTGGGAAGGGGGTGAAGTATGCACACTGAGGAATGATAAATTCTTTTTTTGATTGACGGCATGGGAAAAATCTAAGCCAACCTCAAAAAAGAATTTGCCTGGGGTGGTGGCACTAACCATTGTCTTCTGGCAGAGCATCTCTGAGCTCGCATTACTGATAGAGGGTGGTCAGGCATCCTACAGTGCATTTTCACACCCCAACTTAACTCCAGTCAGTCAGAGACCCTTAAAACCAAGTGGTAAAATCAGTTTGGTCTTCTAGTTTTGCAGAGAAGATTAGAGGTGCTTTACTGGCACCTCACCAAGCAGCCCAAGGATCTTATTGGGTAAGGCTCTATGCCTTGTGCTAATCAGGAGATTAGATTCAATGATCACAAGAGACTGAAAAGGGTGTCTGGGGTCATTATATGTAGTTGTTTAATATATAAACAACTAAATCTTTCGACTCATCCTGGCATTTATCAAGTTTCATTTTAAGACCACTAAGGATGCCTGTGCACTCTGTTACCATGAGGGAATCTTTCCAAAACATTGCTGTTCTCATGACCATAATTTTTCTTCTTATTTCTGACCAAAACCTTGTTATAATATTTGAATGTCATTGTACATTTGTACCACCATCATGTTTTAGCTTTCTGTCTTCCAAGTATTTGCAACCCTAGGATATTTCTAGATCAAGCAGGAGTAAGTATTGTAGTTGTGTCATCTCTAATAGGCTCACAATCTCCCTGAAAAGCATTATAGCCTTCATTACATTTACTGTAGTCTGTACAGAATCTTTTTAAACATACATGACCAGAATTATATATCTTGCTTTAAAGAATAAGAATTTTGTACAACTTTCTGTCTGACAAGTTGCTGTTAAATGTGCCCCATCTGTTGTATGATCTAGCTTTAGAAATGAGGTTTCTTTTTTCTTGCCTATTAGTTGCATCATCTCCATTCTGCAGCTCACAGATACATCAATATTCTTATTATCCTCAGATGCTTTCTGTGCTGAGCTCTAACTGTGCTGCAGAACAATTCCATGTGATGATAGAAATATGAAGTCAACAGCTTCAGAGTTTTCAATCCGCCATAAACCAAACCTACTTAGCATATATCACAAAAGCTCACAAGTTGGTTCTAATTTAAAATGAATGCCATGTGGATATTTTTAGCGTGTAAAATATGATAAATATGATAATAAATATGATTCCCTTTTCAGTCCCCCTAGCTCATGTGGTCCTCAACCAGAAAGCTCCCTTGATTATGAACTACTCCTCTGGTATAATCTTTATGGTTTTCTGAAAGAAAGCAATTAAGGACACAGGAAAAAATCATCTCTGCTTTTCTGAGCATATGACTCAAGCTGCTGAGAAATCTGAGGAGGATCAAGAATTGGGAGGGTGGATACAGAAGCAAGGATGCTTTTACTTATGTGTGTTGTGATTAGCTTAGGTGCTGGAAAAGAAAAATAAAACGCAGCAGTCCTTCATAATAAAGTACTAAAGAAGATCATACTTGGTCAAAGGGCCTATTATTTCCACATTTACCCTTAACTAGGCAAGCAGACATATATATGTGTAATCAAGAAAGTGAATTTTCTAACTATACTATTTATATATTTCTGTCAAAGCAAAAACAAAATATGAACAAACAAATAATAGTTCAGCATCTTGCCAACAAAATCTGTTAGAGCTGGAGTGTTTTAATAGATATCTGATGTTAGAGCTTACAGAGTTTCTAACACAAACTGGTTTTGGTTATTTTCTTTTGGGAATAACATCGGTATAGCTAATCTGCTGGATAATGTAACTCAACATCAATCTGGCAATAAAAACTCCCTGGAGGGGGAATCAAGTGTAACAAAGGCATAACAGCACTCTGCCTGTCTCTCCTTTCATTTGTGGGCATGCCCTGACATACTTTCATTGTGAAGAGTGTAGGTGCTCTGTACAAGAAGGGCAGCTATTCCTCCAGATATAAGGGAACACTCTAGCCGGTCTGCCTGAGTTTATTGCCCAAGCAGAACCCAACAGAGCAGCAAAGACACTAATTTTGTGTAAATATGTCTACAGATGTTAATATTCCATTTGCGGCCTAGTTCTGTTTTGTGGTTTCCTTGAAATTTTCACGCTAATCGCAAAGGAACAGCAGACACCATGTGGGAAGAAGTCCTTGTGATGGACTCTTTAATATTTGAGTATTTTTTTTTTTCTGGGTTGGATTCACTTACCTTGACTTTGGACCTCTGACATTTAGATGTCTAAACCACAACTAGTCATCCTAGGCTCCTTGTTAAAATTAATGCAGAGAAAAAGGCACTTCTAGAACTTGTTGAATATATGGTGGAATTGCCCTCATTTCATTCCCTTCATTGACTTTAAAGGAGGCTTTGGGTAACAGGTTCAGGCTGATATATCTCACTTTAAGACTCCTAAACTGGATTGGATTAATCACATTGCTTCTATCAATGGAAGGTTATTTCCTCAAGAGGACTTTGCAGACCTGGCAGCTGGAAGCCAGAAATGAAGCATATCCCTTGCAGACTAAGGCTTACAGAGCTCTAATACTCTCAAGTTCTGTCACATTTCTAATTTCCCAGGTGAAGAAAGCAAATTCCACATTTTACCTGGCTCTTCAGTTCATGTGAGAGGTACACATGCTCAGTATGATGAGTTATTTGGAAGAGCATGCCAAATTGCCCGAGACAGAAAGTGCTACACAGCAGCTGTGGGTGCAAGGCCTGCCAGGAAGTCCATGCACTGAAATGCAGACTCTCTCCTATTTTATGATACCAAGCTCAAAGCCAGCGAATTGTACCTGAGATGCAGACTTGTGGTGAGGACAAGGGCTGTGGCACTGGTCCTGCTGTGAGAGGGAGTGAGGTGGGAATTGCTCGTGTGAGCCTCCTGCTGAGAGCATGAGACCTGACGTGTGTTCATCTTTCAAAAGCACAGCATTTTTTCCTCCCAGAAGGCTTAGTTAAATAAAGCTAATAGATTAAAAAACCCTGTATTTGACCACTGTGATTTCTCTGACTACAACGGAATTTTAGAAAGCAGGAGGAAAAAAAATTGAATGAGAGGGATTTGAGAAGAGTGGCTGCTTGTTTTTACTTCTCTTGAATTATGGTTCATTTCCTTTGAAGTTCTGCTGACTTTGTACCATGGTGTGTTACTGAGAATTAATTTATCTTCCTCTTGCCTGCTATGGAGGTACACTTCACTCTTCCTTTCTCTTTTTCTTCATGACCCCACCCCAAACCCACCCGCTGCCTCCTCTTTAACTCGCCCTTGCTTCATGCAACAGTAGAAAGTAGTTAGAGCCTGTAGCCAAGAACTGGACTTGGCAGGGTTGATTAATTATTGTTTTTTATATATAGAAATAAACATTATATATATGTAAGTAAAAGAAAAAAAAAAAAGAAAGAAAAAAGAAAAAAAAAAAGGAAGGGGGAAAAAGGTGGTTTTTTCCTTTTTATGGGAAACAGACCTTTGCAGAGCTTTCCAAGGAAAAGAGTCAGGGGACACTTTGCCATTTAAATTGACAGCTTTATAGCGAAGACACTGGGAAAAAAAAAAAAATACAGTGATAAACTGTTTATCATTTTACAGGCCTTCAGGTACAAAAAAACCAACCAAACAAACAAAAAGCAACCCTCCACTGGTTAATATTACAGTTGATGTGACTTAGGTTTAGCTACAGATGGTGTCAGTTATGTAATCTCATCTTTATAGCCAGGCTTATTTCAGATCAGAAGGAGAAATGTGACTGCATTTATCCTTTCCTCTGTGACTTCTCCTGAAATAAAGTTTAATATCAGTACAGCTCTGTGTGTGATTTGCAAGCAAATCTGAAGTCATTTTTGTCTGATTGTCAGCAGGCAGATACCTAACACCTTAAACATTTCTTGAAAGTGATTTGGCTTAACTCTGTGGGCCACTGAGAACAATAACTGGATGTCCAGGAGGACACTTTCAATAACTGTAGATGGATATTTTCACAATTTTTCTATTTTTAACTGTTAGATACTCTGTGGAAAAGGGAGTAAAGACAGACTTACAGAAAAGGCTTTAAACCCTGCAAAGTCAGCATCAGCTTGAACAGTAAAACAGACTCAGCCAGGGACACAGGACATATTTTATTCATTCATTACGTTCACTCTGCTTTTTTCCTTATTAGTGCAAAGGTGACTGTTTACTGCAGTTGAATCCAAAGACCTTTTCAGATTCACAGACAAACAGATTGAAGGAAGGTATTGAGCATGGATAGTGATCCCAGAAACTAAAACTCTTCTGTCCCACTTTTTCCACCTTGCCAACGAAAAGTCTGTATAAGACACTTTAAATGAGTTGAAAGCCAAATTCTGAGGACTGAGGTGGATTCAGGGAATTGGGTTGTTTCTCTAGATTTGCCATGTATTTGCCGGGTGTCTTTCAGCTTTTCCTGTTTGTTCTTCCAAGTCTTCAGAGTTGTTATGTTTCCCTGCCATGTAAAATCTAGTGTACATGGAAAAGAAAAAAAGATTAAAAAAAAAAAAGAAAAAAAAAGAAGAAAGAATAAAAGATACTGCTGAATTCTTTCTTGCAAGAACATGCTCTGTGCTGCCAGTGGGTGGTATAGTGCTATTACAAGAGATGTTGACCCCACTCAAAAATGTTAATGCAAATTCCTGTTCTGGGCATATCCATTTTGTATCTGCATAGTAATGAAAAGTAGACTTCATGTTCTGTGGATAACACATTTTTACTTTATTCAGCAGGGATACTATGGAAATTATCAGGTGAAGAATCACGTGTCACCTTATAGATAAAGCTGTAGGATCTTAGATTTTAGATCGTGAAGTCTCTGATCATGTTCTTGATGTGTTGAAGTTCATCCTTATTTTGCAGTGTGCTACAAGACTGATCACTTCAACATTTAAACAAATCTTGTGCCCAGGGAAGGAAAATATAGATAAGAAAAAAAATAGAATAGGTAAAATCAATTGAGCCTAGCTAATATTTTTGTCTTTATCCATCCCTATCTTGACTTTGAAGAGTAACTGCTGAGACAGCCTTCCAATATATTGCCTCTGCTCCCCAGCTTTCTTTCTGGAGGGGTGGTTACAAAAAGGCTTAGTTTGATTTAGGCTTCTAGCAAAGATCTTTTCACAGGTACATCTCTCTTAGCTTCAAGCATTTAACTGAGGCAGTAATTTCACTTTATTTATTTATTTATTTATTTATTTATTCACTGTTATTGAGAAAAGACCATTACCAGGTATCTCATAGGTAGAGTTGCCTGCTTCCAAGATCAAAGCTCTTAGGAACAGAATCCAGATGTCAGTGACTACGTCTGGGCTGCATGCCAGTCATGCTGGTGCATACTGTAAAGAACATGGACACTTCTTAACTGAGGTATTTATTAAGACACATCCTTAGTGTGTCTTTCATCCATATTCAAATTCATTTTGGTCATTATTTTCTGGGGGAGTGGGAGGAATGTCTCTGAGAAAAAAAGCAAAATTATCCCCCAGGAGGAACTTACACCCTTAGTAAGAAGTGTAAGGCACTTGGTGCAAGTCGGTTTCCCATAACACTGAGTCTGTCAGGCCTTTTGTAGCCCACCTGATTCCCTGGCAACTCACAGTTTCAGGTCTGAGTGGTGTCTGCGCCTCCACCACAGATTTCATATTAATATTTTAGCAACAACTGAAGCAGTGTGTCTTACTAAATTAATTGTTCATGAGAAACGGTTTAGGTGAAATATAACAATGTGGGAGGAATAGAAGGCTTCATTAAATGGTCTAATTCCACTTTGGTCTTAAGGTCTGAGAAAGTTGACTTGACATCTTCCTTACATATTTTCCATAGGGCTTATTTTTCCACAGGACAGCTGGATACTGCTGCCCTAGATGGGTTGATCAAGAAGCTAGATAGAAACTCCAGAAACTTATGTTAAGTTTTGACTCTACTACAGCCTTCTTCACAAATCTGGCTTTGTTTTGGCTCCTTCTCTGATTAGTGAATAGGGAAGTTTTTTCTTCTTTACTGAGACTAGGAGTTTCTCAGAACAGGGATGGCCTGTTGTGAATTACAGCTTTGCACAGAACTTAGTATAATGAAATGCTAATCTTGCATGTAGAAGAGCTTCAACAACAAATATAATTACAATATGCAAACAGCTTCTTGGGAGGCTGCAGTGCAAGTCAGTTGGCTGCAGGCATTTCTCTTACACTTGCCTCTTGGGACAGAAAGTGGGTTGGAGAGTTCATCTCATGTTCATCTTGACTTGACATTGATTGATTCAGCAAACCTAGAGCATATGATAGGAAACTAATGATCATCTTCCAGGCTCAGGGATTGCTCAAGTGTTTCTGAATGTATTTATGGTGGGAAGTTGCGTGCTAGTAAGTTTTATTAGGCCTGGCAGTCCATGTGCATGTTTGTTACATGATTAATACAGTTAACAGTTCTGAATCAACAATCTCCAAATATTGTCTCAGAACCTGCCAAGGAAAATCTGCAACTCCAACTCGTCCAGAGAACAGTAGCAGCTTTTATACTACTGTGTTTCAACATGGGTGAGTTGTCATGCAATGTCAGTGATGGTGGTATGGGCTGGGGTAGAAGACCTGAAATGGTCTTGGAGAAAATATTGGCAAACCTCAGGTACTTTTTGTTAATTTTAGCTATAGAGCAGGCTTTCCTAACACTGCAGATTACCACAGGAGCAAAGTTCTACCAAACCTCGAGGTTATGACTTGAACATAATAAGGAGTGATCCTTTACTGTACCTTCTATATGCAAACAGCAAGACTTTGCAAAATTGTTCAAGGCTACAAGACACAACTGAGAACACAGTATTGGGAAAGAAAGTAAATACCTGGTCACTTACTTGTTTCCAAGAACTAGCAAATGTTGAGGACCATCATGTGTGTTTGAGACTCTTCTGTAAACTGTTTTTTCAGTTCTTTCATAGGTTACTATTATTCAAAGTCAGGAAAGACTATTACAATATGCTAAACTTTCCCTCATCGGTATCTGGGCCATGGCATTTTACCTAATAAAAATCTGCAAATCTTCCATTGAAGTCTAATATATATAATTTAGAAAGGTACCTCATCATGGTTGAAAACAAAAGATAAATCACAGCTCCATGAAAACTCTTCCCAAATTACCCTCACCAACTTTTTAATCACTCTGAACTTCCAGACTTCAAATTCTATCTTGGTATTTTCTTCTCTGATGGATTAAAGAGACTTCTGATGCAAACAAGTATATCATATAGAAGAAATAAAAGATGCTTTTTCTCAAGAATTTTCTTCTGTGTCAGGAGCAAACAAATTCTGATTTTAACTCAACTGATATTAAAATGGTTTCTGCAGCAGACACAATAACATCCTTTCCATATATTTTGCAATTACATTACCACTACTAGTAGAAAGCAACTTCAAGTGTTCACGCTGAGGCTGCACCTATGATTTGGATCTTAGACGGGTGAAATAAGCCCATTTTCCAGAACATACGCAGGATACGGCTCTTGTGAAGTTCCGCAGCTCAACACAGCCTGTTACACACCACAATCAAAACAACAGCTCCGTCTTCCTTTCAAGTCTGACTCCTTGGTGACCTCCTCAAAGGGTAGCATCTCAGGGTAGAAATAGTTATGGAAAACAGATCTGCTTGTCTTCATCATGATCCCAACACAGCGGCTCTTCAGAAGCACTGTGTTCCAAGTTCCTTGTCCCTGGTCCAGGGCCTGAACATTTCATTGTGTTTACCTGGTGGTATCTATTTGTTTGTTATTTGGTTTAGCTGTAAAGTCTTTGCCACGGAGACAACAAACAGAAATTCAGACTTTAAGCTGCGTATTTTCCAACAAATCACAGCACACAGACACGCTTCACGGGCCATTTCTCTAACAGTCTTTTGTTAACTTTATTATCATTTTTCAGAACTGAATCAACTGAATTACCTTTATCCTGGAGGCTTAAAGAAGCAGAATTTATGAAAGATTCTGTACATAGTTCTTCCTTATCTTTTTTCTATAGTTCATGCCAGGCTGAAGGCAAATAAGAGCTGACATACAGGCAGCATGGGCAGCCAGGGATCTTCGGCAGCAGAGAAACTGCAATGGCCTCAAAACTCTTGAAATGCACTGAACGGCAGCAGCAAAGCTGTAAATCTCAAGACAAATACACTAAGAACGTGGAAAAGAAACAGATATTTTCCTGTTGGCTTTGGGAGAAAAAATAAATACATTCAAATAAGAATCTTGGCTTTGGGCTCACGTTGGGCACAACCTGTCCAAGGCCACACAGTGAGCCAATACATAGCTGTCGTTGCAGCCTCGGGGTCCCAGCTCCCAGTTCTCCCCACTGAGCAGCTCTACTGCTTGCTGCCCACTACATCTACATAAATAACCCTGTTCTAAAGCTACCATCCTAACACAGAGCTCAATAAAAGGTCCAGAAAACTTCACCACTAAGCTAATCAGGAAGCAAAGATCTGGATGGGCAGACGGGACCTCAGCCACAGGCAATCAGCTGACATTGGATGGTCAGCCTTGCTTTAGATTTCAGGATTATCATCCTGATTCCTTTCCTGTGGTTACGCACAGCCAATCAGGACCCAGGCTTGTTGGAGATTATATATACTTTTTTCAAGTGTAGGGGGGTGTTGCGTAAAACAAAATGTATTCCTGCCTGAAAGTTTTGTAAAGTGACACTGGATTCCTATTTCTTTTGGCCACCGCATCCAGCTGCACAGGGAGCAGACAAGCCACATGAACTGTAGTACAAAGCCAAAAAGCACTACAGCATTTTTTTTTTCTTCATTTTGGAAATTATTTATAGGTATATTGGACACAGCAGTTTATATCCATAGTGTGGAGCAAACTATGTAAAGCAGATAAAAGTAGCCCATTCTCAGGTGGAAAGAGGCACATCAGTGTCACAGCTGCATACCAAGCAGACCCCTCCTATCTTCAATATCCATGGACAGACATGCAGGGAGTCCCTGTTTGGCCATAGGAGGCATCATAGACTGCATGGAAATTTCAGAGCTTGAGATAACCACAAGGTCTCCTCCTGCCAGCAGCCGCACGGACGAGACATTGGTATATTCATTACAGCGCAGTCCTGCCTTTCTCAGCTGTAGGAAACACCATAACCCTGCTCAGGACATTAATCTTTGTTGATGTCAACATAAAAATAAGTAATCCATGAAGTTTCCACCCTGTTTAACACAACCCCCAGCACTCCCACTGCCCCCAGTTAGGGATCTCTGTAACCATACCAATTTATTTGTATACAAGTCTTTTAATATGACAAAATATGTTGGATATTTGTAGCATTGGGGACTTTTTTTTTTTTTTTCCAAATATTTTGAAAATATTTGTCAGTAGGATGTTGTGGTTTGGATAAAATGTACCATGGTGACTCTGGAGACAGGAGTTTGAGTTTCACTCTGAGCTATAGCTACTGCCTGCCCAGCACCTTCAGTTTAGCTGACTTGAAAAATGCCTGAAGACTCAGGCTGGGTGTAAAGCCATCCATATTCCTATGTCTTTCCCTATTCCTTAGGCTGTGAAAGATAGAAGTCCTTAACCAGCCCACAGAAAGAATTAGCATATGTATGCAACCTGGGAAAAAAAAAAAAGGAAAAAAAAAAAGGAAAAACAAGATGTGTTGCATCTAGTTTGTGATAAGACTGATGGTCATTCTTGCATTTGCTGCTTGTAAAGTCCTTAGTTTCAGTCCCTGAAAACTGGGCTAGGATAATCATGCTGTCTCTCATGAATCATCTGGTGGTAGCCAATTTTGTGGTGCTGTCAGGTGAAACAGGACGAGGAGATGTCTGTGTTACCACGATGAGGTTTTGGATAGTGTAGCTGAAACTTGGAGCTGGACGTGGTGGTCACAGAGTATCCTGAATTAATGAGATGGTGGTGGAGGGATACAACTAGAGAACGTGTCTATGACCCACGGACAGATGAGTCTGCTGTGTTTTGTCTGTTGGCTTGGCTTTATTTTTTTTTTTCCAGGTAAAAACAAGAGTAAAAGTGCTGAAAGAAATTTGCAAAGCTGCATCATGGGATAGAGCTACTGCCCAAGTGTCCCCCAAGTCTCTGAACTGCATTGCTCCTCTACAGTGGGAAGAAAATGGCAGTAACCAGAATGTTACCTCCCAAGCAGAGGCTGCAGCTGATGTTTGTGTCTTCTAGGCAGCTTTCTTCAAGCACACTGACCTGCAAGGTGGCCTCCCCATGTAGCTTCATCCTCTGTCTTGCTCTGTCACCCTGCTGTGCCAGCTGGATGCAAATCCATTGGATGACTCCCAATGGCTGTGGAGTAGGAGAATTAAGGTGGACATATAAGTGCAAACACGGACCAGGCAACTGAAACAACTCTTCCAAGGTAGGTATGTCACCTCAATGGGATTTGTATCCCATGGGACATGTCTATCTCATTAACTGCAGGTCACTGCCTTAAACTGGAAAGCTCAACTTTCCAGCTGGATGTCTACAGCTGATAGATGTAGATGCAAGTGGCAAGCAGGACAACCATTTTCTATTGGAAACCTTGTCAGGTGGTTTGGCTGATAGGAAATGGCATGCTGAGAAACAAGGAAAAGAAAAAAAAAAAATTAAAAAAAAAAAAAAAAGATTTCCAGATAAATTTTATGTAAAAATATTTAAAATTTAAAAAAAAAAAAAAAAAAAAAAAAAAAAAAGGGAATTTGGGAATTCTTTCTCCTCCTTCTCTTTTGTCCACCCTGATATCTGCTCTGGCATCTGGTGGTACAATTACACATGTGTTCTTGCCTGCAAGGGATGCAAAGTCAGTGTAGTGTGCTGTCAGCCTGTCTCTCGCATAACTCCTCCCAGACCAGAGCCCTCCTGCGTATTAAACTTCAGAAAACAAATTGCTGTTGGGTCAGGCTGGCCTGACAGTTTCCATTATGCTAGCTCATAAAAGTGAAGGACGGGTTTCATCACAGGAAGAAAATAAATAAAAAAAAAACTGGACATGAAAGGCCTTTTCTGCCCATTTCCATCACTTCGGGGGAGCTTGTACAGGGATGCTGCCTTGATTTACACGCTGTCCCAGGTGTCCTCTCTGTTCCTACTTTTGCAGCTTCCTAAGCTCCCTGGCGAAAGCCACAGCAACTGTTCTAGGGCAATTTATTTTAGTTTCATCAACTGAGAAGTTCAGGAGGAGTTTAGGAATTAAGATAATCCGTCTTTTTGGTAAAAATCTTGTCCACAAAAAACACTGCAGACTTTTGCCAGCTTTCCATAAATAAATAAATAAATAAATAAAATCTGCCAGGCTGTCCAGTTTGAAGGTGGGATGAACTGTTGCTGAAGATTCAGAAATACATAGGTAAATGATGTATTCTACTTATTTTTTTTTTATTATTTTTTTTTAGGCAAATTCTAGACAGGCTACATGAACCTTCTTGTGCTTACTAAATTATCTGTTCTAGAAATAAAGATGAGGTGTGCTGGAGTTTACTGCCTGAGGATGGAGATTCCTCAGAGAGACTTCTGAAAGGAAGGATCGTACATACATCTGTCAGGTAAGATGTTAGTATAATTGAGATTGTGTTGGAGAAAGGTCCCCTTGAGGTCCCTTCCAAATCTGCATTTACAGTTTCAATATATGTTTAGAAATGGCTTAAAATCTCCATTATAGTAGATAACATCACAAACTTTGTGCTCACTACTTATGGTCATGCAACTTCACAATTTTCTTGCTTGCAGGCTATAAACCTAATAAAGTAACAGATTGGTCTTTTTATCCAATTTTTCTTTCTATAATCTGCAACCCAGCTAGACCCTATGGGAAAAAAATAATAAAAATAATTTCTCTGATAGGTGTTTTCTTAACTGAAATCAAGGAGAATTGGATCAAACCCATGACCTATTTCTTTCTTCCTTTCTCTTTTTCCCTTGGAGAGTACCCCACAACCTAATATATATCACCACTGGGAAATTGCTCCTCCCTTCTCTGATTTGTCAATCTCCTTTTACCGCTGTTTATCCTCCTTCAGCATATATCGCCTTTTCATATTTATTGAGTTCATGAAAAAGGTGGCCAAAACCTCTTCATACCTCTTCATCATGGTAATTTTCTAATTGCTTCCTATGAGTTCCTCTGAGTTTTATAGAAAATATTTTTCCTTAATTTATTTTGCCTGCTTATAAAAAGGTCTTTTCATCTGTGCTTTCAGAGAGCTGCAAAATGAACAAAATTATGCCAAACATAAGATTTCCAGGGGAAAACAAACATAAAATTTTACTTCGTAAAGCAGTCTAACAAAATGGCCAAATGTAAAATTGCACAGGTGATGCCACTAAAACTATCTTTCAATGGCAGGTTTGTTTATTTATTTATTTATTTTTATGTAGCATTAATACCAGACTTTTATACTGCAAAATAGTTAACAAAAGGATAGAGTTGTTATTATTATTGTTATTAGGAGGAGGAGTATTTTTAAAATGCAGGCTTTACAAACTGGTTAATTACTTTGATTTGTCCAGCACTCCCTGGCAGTCATCCATTCAAGTTGCTTCTTTCAGTTTCATTTTTCAGTGGGTGCTCTTAGCTAGCAAGCAGACTCTGACTAACCTATCCCATTTTCTGCAGTTTTAAAACTTATTAGCTATTTATGAATGAGGCTCACCACTAGATACTCTGGTTTAGCAGGAAAATATTTGAGGTTCTACCACAGGTACTGTTTACTGACTGGTTGAAATTTAGAAGCTGAAAAGAGTCACTTTTGAATGAAGAAAGAGGTCTAGTTTAATTTTGGAAGAACTGACCCAAATTAATTTCTCTTAAATTTAATCAACTGAAAATTAGATATCAATTCCAGAAAACCTGTTTCAGGACACTCTGGTATTAACTACACAGAGATACGTACTGCCAGTTGACGATTTATTCCATTTATCTGAGATTTTCTTTTCAAGGTGTGGGCAGCTGTCCCCAAGAAGTGTTCATCTCTTTCTTCACTACTGAGAGGACCTGGAAAGTAGCATAAAGTACAAATTCTTAGTCAGCTATTATTAGGTGGGATATCTGACTCCAATGCATGGGTTAAGTAGAAGTTTTCTCAGCTTCAGAAATCTGTTGACACCTAACAGTCTACATCTAATTCGGATATAGGGTTGAAACACAGTTGAAAGTTCAGAAAACTTTATCCAGAACGAAACCAAGCTCAAGAGCCCAGTTTATAGAAACCCTCATTGAAAATAGTTTTACCTCTGGAGACCTCACAGCAATCTGAACTTTTAGCTAGGAACTATACTGTAATGAAAGTGCTATGGGAATTATCAGCTAAATTACTTTAGTCCCTTGGGATTTAAAATTAGTTCACTCAAGATGAATTTTTTTAAAGTGTATTTTCCCTTGTGCTTTAAATGCTCTGGACTCTCATAGTCTGTGACCCATAAGTCTCACATTAAACTGCTTGTATGGAACAGTTGCACTTTTAATAATTACAGCACAGGTGACATCATCTTTGGGAAATGCCCTGGTAGTGTTTGGGATAGTTAAATCCATCATCACCATTCTTCAGTTAACTCACGTGCTGCAGCACTAGTGGTTGGAATAAAACCAAAAGGAAGTGAGGAGAGAGCTATACAGATGTTGTCTCATTAGTAGATGACTTACTCATCTATGTGCAAGCACAAGGGACACTAGCTGAGCTCCATCCTGCTCATACTAAAGAACAAGGCCAATGTTTCCTGATGTTGGCTTTCTCTCTGGGAGGTTTCTCAGAGACCATCACTCACAAACCATAGGTGTCTTTTTCTCGTAGCTAATGATGGTCTAGTTGCTAATGAGGGAAATGGTAGAAAGGGGGTGACAGGCCGCAGGAAGACACACCTTTACTAGTGGCTACAAAAGCACCCTTGGTGATTAGCTCAGCTGGAGATGTCCATCTTGAAGTTACCTAAATCTAGATGCACTAAATCACACCATCACGTTTCTTCTTGTCCTCCATAACTCTAGGCTTATATTTCTACATGCTCTTCTGGACAAAGACCTGAACGTTGCTATGTTAAAAAAAAGTCACCTTTGTTTTTCATTCAAAGTTGAGAACCTGTTGGCTAAAGGTAGTATTAGTTAGAGTTGCTTGAGGATGTGAGGCAAATAAGTATCTTCTACCTAGAAGAGAGACAACAAGATCCATTCACTCCTGTTTCCTGCCAGAGAATAAACGACTACTCCCACACACATAGAGACCAAGAAAACAGTAAAAATATATGTTTTCATCTGCCGCATCTGTGATGTTGGCACTTTGTATAAGAGAGTAAACAGCAAGGTGCTGTCTTCAGGGAGTCCTGCATATTGGACTCAGGGAGGTCAAGGGGCTGAGTCTAAACATAATACTTTTCATCCATACATATATAATCTTAAAATCATCAAAACCAAGATCATTACTTTTCTGGTTGATGAGCATGAGTAAGAAATAAAAAGAAAAAAGGAAAGAGAAAGAAAGAAAGAAAAAGAAAGAAAGAAAGAAAGAAAGAAAGAAAGAAAGAAAGAAAAAGAAAGAAAGAAAGAAAGAAAAAAAAACAGTTTTAATTTATTTCCTAGACAATAACAGTCTCCTTTTTTCAAATATAAGAATCTGGTATAACTCTAATAGCTCAGTACTACTTTGTTTGGGAAAAACAGCAGAACATCGGTTCCTAATTACAGCTGCTCTACAATCTTCCAGTCTTAAATGGGAGGTTGCTCTGTTTCCTTCTTCCAGGATTGCATTGACATTGAGAAAATTCCCTGTTTTGGCCTGCTTCTCAGTACACGGAAACATTTATTCATTCATTCTTTTTTTATTTGATTGCATTATGGTCGTGGCCCATATGGTTACACACCCTTTAATATTATCTACAATACATATTTGCTCTACACACATTTTTTCCCAGCAAGTAAGTCATAAAGTGAGATGCAACAACTCAAATGTCATTAAAAAGGTCCAAAAATTATCCCAAAACCAAATGATATACATTGCAAATATTGGATTCAAATCAGCTTTGGGGAAATGATGCATCATAATGCAAATTAAACCCAGATGTAATTTTGACTAGTTATCTATTCCTTTTATTACAGAAGCTACAATTCATTCCTTTATTGATTGGGGCTATAACTTGACTTGTGCAGTTCAGTTCATGCAGGATATTTGTTTCTACATAACTAGATTAGTTGTGTAGAAACAATTTGGGGTAAAAATAGACAAGATTCCTCACTATGCAACATCAAATTCAAATTCTGTAGCAATACTGTGATATCACATCTTTTCTTTCACAACAGCTGATGGCACTTTAAAATGCCCCAAATGACATATGGGTGGAGGGAAATGGTCTGAACTAAAAGCTTGGGTGACTTTGTAGTGGAGAAGAGATAACTTAATCTGCAAATTGCTAATTTTAGACACATTTATCTCAGAGTGTTCTGAAAATCTTTGTGTCTGAAGTGAATGTTGGTTTATAAAAATGGTTTGAGAAACTCTAGTATGATTGCTGAATCATAAAGCACGAATTAGGTTCACTATATGCGAAGCAGTATGAAACTAAAGAGAGTTCATGTTATAAATGCAGATATTGACATTGAGCAAAATCACACAGGATTCCTTTTACAGTGGAGAGCCAATGTAGTCAGAAGATTCTTGAAAGTCATTCTGAATACATATCTAAAATACATAACCAGATTTATGTAATCAAAGTGACCATTTCTGACTGTTTTTTTCATAGCATGCCTTCTATTGACACTTATGACATGATGCAAGTACCACTGACAAGTTGCAGAGATGCTCAGAATCCATCATAATTTGTGGCAGTGACATCAGCATGTCCTAGCATGAGAACTTTACAATCTCTTTCTATTTAAAACAAACATTCCCATACCACCTGAAAAAAAAAAAAAAAAAAAAAAAAAAAATCTGGAATATGTTCACTGTAAAGAGATCTGGGAAGCTATATTACAAGAAACTGTGAATTTAGTTATAACCATCCGACATTTGGTTGCTGGGGAAAATTGCTTAATGTTTTTTGAATATATATGTTACATAGTATATTTCTACAGCTTTCAGCTGTATGAAATAGGTCAGTTACTTATTTTACAACTCTGAGTTAAATTAGGCAAAAAAGTGCTAAAAATCTGTTTATATCCAAATAATGCACATACATGTAAGAGCTTCACAGAATCACAGAATCACAGAATCGTCTAGGTTGGAAGAGACCTCCAAGATCACCTAGTCCAACCTCTGACCTAACACTAACAAGTCCTTCACTAAACCATATCACTAAGCTTGTGTCTTTTAGATTTCTCCAGAAGAAATAGTTAAATTATTCCCAGAAACTCTTATCTTTACTGTCTTTATTTCTTCAGAATCCCTACAAAACAAGGGCTATGCACCCCTACAAAACAAATTGTTAGAAAGGAAATGTTACACTTTTTTTCCACAAATCAAGAAACTGCATAATATTTAAGGGCTTATACAAGCTTACCTGAGTAGACCCGGGAATAGCAAGGATTACAACTTCAGTTTATTTAATCCTAGAATAATACTTGTTTATCTAATACTATCTTCAGACACAGGATTCATCTTGTGGGATCTGACACCTGAAAGTATGTATCTAAACACAGATGTTTATATGTGAACTGAGCATCTGACCTCCCCAAACACAGTTTATTTGACTAAACAAAGGCATCTAGGGCCATTTGAAAAAGCCCTCAGAAGCCATAAGTCACATGAGGCTAGCAGGGTTGGACACGATAATTCAAATAGTGCTAAAAACCTTTCAGCCATAATTCAGCCATAATTGAACTCCTTGCCAATACATTCAATAGTACGTAATTAGCGATTTACCTTAAGCTAAAGTGGACACCTCCATTTGGGTTACCCATAGACACCAAAGATCAATTCAATTGTCCATAGACACTGTAGTCAATAAGACATTTGCTTCTTTTTTTTTTCACTTTTTCATTATATACATAAAATTATAATCTTCTTAACGTCTTTGGACTAGGGAAAAATGTTTAAAATAAAGAGGAAAAAAAGGCCCAAAGAAGAAAAATAGAAAAAAAAAAAATAGAAGATACTTCAATATATTACATGCTTACTTCAAGGTAATAAAAGTGGTTTGCAAATTCATTCAATACAGGTGAATACTTACCATTAAAAATTAGAAAAAATAGGTCAGTAATTAAAGTTTTCTTTCACCTTTTTTTAAGCAATAGAGCTTTTTGGAAATTATGTGTCTTATTTCTAAACTATACATTTCTGTATTAGTACTTTTTGCATGTTTCTTCATTTTCTTTCTCTCTCTCTTTCTCTCTTTCTTTCTTTCTTTCTTTCTTTCTTTCTTTCTTTCTTTCTTTTCCTTTCTTTCTTTCTTTCTTTCTTTCTTTCTTTCTTTCTTTCTTTCTTTCTTTCTCTTTTCCTTTCTTTCTTTTCCTTTCTTTCTTTTTCTTTCTTTCTTTCTTTCTTTCTTTCTTTCTTTCTTTCTTTCTTTTTCTTTCTTTCTTTCTCTTTTTCTTTCTTTCTTTCTTTCTTTCTTTCTTTCTTTCTTTCTTTCTTTCTTTTTCCTTTCTTTCTTTTTCTTTCTTTCTTTCTTTCTTTCTTTCTTTCTTTTCCTTTCTTTTTCTTTCTTTCTTTCTTTCTTGCTTTCTTTCCTTCTTTCTTTTCTTTCTTTCTTTCTTTCTTTCTTTCTTTCTTTCCTTTCTTTCCTTCCTTCCTTCCCTCCTTCCCTCCTTCCTTCCTTCCTTCCTCCCTTCCTCCCTTCCTTCCTCCCTTCCTCCCTTCCTCCCTCCCTTCCTTCCTTCCTTCTTTCCTTCTTTCTTTCTTTTGATGAGGGAAAAAGTTTTTCAGCTTTTATCTATAAATAGTAATGCTGACAATTTGCCTTTTGGAATGCAACTACTGAAAAAGTTATTAAGAGTTGAAGAACAATGAGGCAGAGTCTAACTTTTTATTGCTATTATTTAGTTCTTAATTTAAGGTTTGGCTAGGAAATATTCACAAAGCTCTGCTCATACCATACCTCATACATACTTGTGTCTCCTTTCAAAATTAAACGGAACTCTTTTCATGGTTTCAAATATTCAGTTCTCATCCACACTCTGGACTTCATGAGATTTAGCTGGATCTTCTGTAAACCATGGAAATGACCTAGAACTATTTATTGTCAAGTTCTTTTTATCACAGTGTCTGAGTGGAGGTTATCAACAAGGTAGAAGGAGACATGAAGCCAGGATTCCAGAATCTGTGGTAATCTTCAATGTGACAGGCAGACAGGTACTGGAGCTCAGAATACTTTCCCTATCCAAAGATTCAAGCAAATGGGAAAAGTGATTCTTTCTTAAACTTAGGAACTCAGTTCAGCAAGTGTTTGAGTAAGAAGTATGGTATCAAGGTGGCAGCTAAGATTGGGTGGAATTATTCTGGGTCACTGTCATTAAATATTATATCAAAGCAGCACTTTCAAAAAAGCTGTGATAGACATAATTCAGCTCCGGTAGAAAAACAGCTAACTGCTGTGGGGACACAACCAGTGGAAAACTATGGGAATGATGAAAATTTCTCTGGTGCCTGCAAGACACATCTGAGACCATGCAGTCTCAGTGCATTGTACTGTATAAACACACAAGAAGAAGCAACCTGAGCTCTGCAAAGACACAGTGTAAATACAGAGGTAAAGCAAATGCAGGAACCAAGAGAGTTACCCAAGGTCACACAATGAAGCAGCACGAGAGGGAAGGAATGGAACTCACACCTGAAATCCCAACTTACTGCTTATCCATTAACTTCAATTGATTTTCCTTCTGGTCTTGGGTTTAGAAACTAAAATAGTCTTGACAATTATCCTGCTCCTGAGCCATCTCTTCTCCAACCTCTTCTTTCTTCCTTGAACCATTCTCTTTCTCCTTCACCATTCAACCACCTTCCCCTTCAACTCCCATGAGAAAGGTGCCTGAAGATTAATGGAAAACCAAGACTTCATAAACTATTCTCCTGCAAGTGGATTTAATCCAGGACTCTCAATGGTACTCAAAGTGTATTGTGGGGTGTAATTATAATTGATACACTCCACAGAGAGCTCATTTATCCTGAAGTAAATATGGAAGGCGTGTTAACTGAGGTGTTTTCTCTCGCTCTCTTTTTTTCTTCTTTTTTTTTTTCCTTTCTTTTTCTTTCATGTAACACCACAGCATCAGGACACAAAGCTGCAGTTCCACTGAAATAATGAAGTGAGATGTTCCATAAAGTTACTTCCAGCTGATGGACTACATGCTACATAAATATACAGGAGACTCCCAGAGGAAACCTCCAGGTCACTCAGGCTTACATCGGTTTCAGTCCAGCAGTGAATGGGAGATCCATACCTCTGTTGTAAGTGGAGAAATCTGCATGCGAGAAGATATGCAGATATTAAACTTCCCTCCCTTTCCCACTGGATTTTGTGCTTGCTACCAGGATACTGCCTACTGTTAAGTTCAAGGAAGCATCAACTGAGGTAATTATTTCAGCGTGTGAGGATTCAGCTTCAGGGTCAGGTAAGAGCATGGGGGAGACAAAAGTCAAGCAAAAAATTCTTGTGGACTTGCTAAGTTGATTTTTCAGGGAGAAGATCAAAAGCAGAATTGCCAGAAGAGCTATTGTGGAAAATGGACAGACTTGGGACATTTTGCATCAGATTGAGAAAGGTCAGCATTTCTGGCAGACAGTAAGGCTGGTGCTCTGATTCAACCCAAACAGAGCCATTTCTTCCTCAGGCTCCCCACTGACAAACTCAGTTTGAGTTTGAGTTTGGCTTTGGATAAGGAGAGTGTCTTAGGAAAAACAAGACCTAACTATTCCCTTTTGAACTAAACCTGAACCCAAACTGGACTTGGACTTGAATATGGAGAAAGCTCGGTATATTTTTCTGCTTTTCCCTTCCTTTTCCTTTCCCTTTTCCTGAAGAATAAAATAAAATAAATAAAATAAAATAAATAAAATAAAATAAAATATAAAATAAAATAAAATAAAATAAAATAAAATAAAGCTATGATTCTCTCAGTTGCAGATTTTCAAGGTCCAGGGAAAATTCCTGCAGACTCAGTGACAAGAACAAGAGCTCAGGGTTTGGGGTACCTGCTTAAACTAATCTCTAATATTTCTAAAGCTCATTCAGTTATATTTGAACTAACTGTTGTGGATTATTTCTGTTTTGAAAACCACCTGCCATGTTACTTGCTGCAGGCATACTACCTGTGACTTAAAGCCAGCATGGATTCTTGGTCTACTAGTAACAGGGTTATTTAATTATACCACAAGCCATTTTTACATCCCAACCCCCAGAGTTTATGTATGAGCAGCTATTGCTCTCACTTGCCTGGTGGATCTCTCCTCCAGAACCACTGCTGCAGCAGAGCTTCTCCTGAAGGGTGATGTTTTTTCTCCAGCTCCACCTCACTTACTACTCTCTCCGTTTGTTTTTCCACTGAGAACAAATTAAAGTAAAAGTGTCTGTGAAAGAATGTTATGGTATAGATGCCTGAGAATGCTTTAAGGTGACCTCAGTCTTTGCTTTCTATGCTGCATACTGTGACTAATCCTGTGCAGGAGAAACATTTCTCAGCTGAAATCCTGACCCCTCTGAAGTCAGCATTGCCATGACTGGTATTTGCTGAAGTAGAATTTTCCCTATTAATTGTTTAAGTATCAGTTAAAGAAATATTTAATTTCAATAACATATCCATTTGTAAGCCTGTGATGGTGTCAGTCTGAAAGGAGTAGCAGCATCAGCAATAAAGCTTCTCCTTTGTTGAGATAGTGGAAGATGTTGCATCAGAGATAGCCTTCACCCTTTTTTATTCCATATCATGGGATACTTGGAATTAGCTGAGAGCTTTTAAGAAGAGGGCAGTTAAGATATATGCTACTCAATCCTAACAGCCAGTGCCAGAAGCCAGGATTGTTGACTTTGCGTAAGACACAAACATATCTATAGATTCAGAGTCTGTGTCACAGTTTAGCTTTGACCTTATGGTGAAAGATGGCCTGTTCATAGTACAAGAGAGTACAGAATCATCCACCGATATTCAAAGAGTAAGTGAAGCCCGGTGGGAGGACAAATTGTAGAGGAAAAAAAAAAAAAAAGTCCAAGATGCGATCTGATGACATGCATTTTCTCTTGAACCATCTGTGAGATCTCTCCAGAGGTAGGACCGTGTTCCAGTCAAACAGATCAGGGCCAGGGCAATCCCAGACAGGAGCACAGACTGGGGGAAGAACTCACTGAGAGCATTTCAATACTTTCAATACTTAAAGGGGTCTATAAAAAGGATGGAGGACTCTTTACTCGGATAGATAATGATAGGACAAGGGGAAATGGTCTTTAATTATAAGAGAATAGATTTAGATTAGACATTAGGAGAAAATTCTTCACTGTAAGGGTAGTTGAGGCAGGGCACATGTTGCCAGAGAGGCTGTGGATTCCCCATCCTGGAGGTGTTCAAGGCCAGGCTGGATGGGGCCTTGGGCCTGATCTAGTGGGTGGCATCCCTGCCTATAGCGAGGGGGTTGGAGTTAGGTGATCTTTAAGGTCCCTTCCAACCCAAGCCATTCTATGATTCTACAATTCTGTGACTATGATTTTATGATTCTATAAATAGCACTGTGGCTGCTTCTTTTGTCTGAAAAAGCCAGGGCCTGCACTTGAAGAGTAACGTTCATTAATGTCCATCAAAACAAAGCACTTAAAAATAGCAAAGCTGACCTCTTTGTCTGGAATGACAGCTCTGTGATAGGGGAACCACGTGTACCCAGGACTGAGGACCAAATCCTAGGCTAAGAGCTTTTTGGCATACTGTGTTGAACAAGGCATATAGCTCTGTAAGCCAGTACTTGAGAGAGAGAGAATCTGCCTTAATGTGATACTTTACACGAGTTAATTAACTTCCTGGGAGAAGAAGAAGAAAAAAAAAAAAAATGCTTAATTATTCTGCATAAGATAGATCTACTACTATCTTAACATGGTGACTTTCTCTGCTGCATAGGATAATGAGTTTTCTCAATATCTAGGGCATGTATCATTACCTTGCTCTTGCATTAGACATTGCAGGCTACATCTCAACCTGTTTCTGGCCAAGGAAAGCAAAACTATCTACACAGCCTCAGAAGGGGAATGTGATATTGCTTGGCTTTGACCACCAAGCTCTTAAAGGTTGAAAAGTTGTCTGAGAAATGTGCAGTCCTATTGGGAGCCACCCAGGACACAAGGCTGAGACTTTGGCAAATGGGAATATCCCACAGCCTTGCTGAAATTACACATGGAAGCTACAAGATATGTCTTGTAACTGAGCAGAAATAAACACCTCTCTTGCTGTAAAGTTGAACAGACACTGGGCACAGTGTCCTAGCTGAAGCTGCAAGGAGTCAGATAGGTGGACTCCATTAAATCAGTATGAGACAGATAGGTGACCCCCTCTATACTGGATGTGTCATGAAGGGCTAAATCCCACTAAAGCTCATGGTGCTGAGTGGTTCATACATGTCTCTCACAGTCTTGGTTGATGTTTTAGTCTGATGAATAGTTAGGTCTGATTTGGGGGATGGATGAGTCCATGTGGGTCTTTCTTGGCTGAAGATACACCTTCAGTGGAGAGACGTAACATCTGAAGCATATTTGGTTGTATCAGGTCAGACCATCATCTCTCATAGTTTGGCAAAACTCTGCTGAAGTTGACAAAGCTCCCCAGCTTTTACCCCATCCGAAGATCTGGCCCAGGCCACTTACCTCTTCCTCCTTTCAGTGTAACTATGTGTTATGCCTCATGAAAACGGTGAACAGTGGCTTCTGGCCAGGACATACCAACCTCTTAGAGTTCATCATATGAAAATAAATGGCTGATACCCAGATGAGTGGGTTATATGTATAAATCTCTCTCTCTCTTTCTTTACATATAAAGATTTATATAATTACGCTGTTCTCTGTCTGGGCTGGGGCCTGTTTTGGAAAGGGGACAGAAGTGAAGTTATTAAGAATCTCCACTCATGTTAAAATACTTCTTTAGTACAACAGAACATACTATTGTTGAACTGGGAAAAGATATTCCATAAATCTCCCAAAGTCAAACACCACAACGGGAATAAGGAAAAATAGATCTATATATTAACTGCTCTTTTAACAGCATTATTTGACCCTTAGAATAAACAAACAGAGGAAAGAAAAACGTTACAAGCCCAGAAAAAAATTCTCTGATTCTTATCAAAAGCACATTTGAAGAGAGGCCTCAGAGACATCTATTGTTTAATGGGTTATGCTTGATTTACTGATGATTATGTAGAAAAAAAATAAATAAGAAAATCATTCCAAGGCCATGAGAGTTGCAGGGCTTCAATTTATTAGACCTTGGAATCAGGGAATATGTTTTTTTCCTCCTTCATTCAAAAAGCCCTATTTGGCCAACAGTGTGAAACAGTTTGACGGGCAAGTCCCTAGGTGCCGAGCTATACCTCACTTGTTTTCCGTAAGTAACTGGCCACACGAGAGCAGGCCTGCAGTTTTAGTTTACACAGCTGTATGCCGAAGCACAGTGTTAGCTACATTTGTTTTAGGCCTCTTTTAGCAACAGCAATGAAACCCTGTCCCCCCTTGCCCTCTCCTGCCGTCTCCTGCTGCACATGCATGCACACACACGTGCCCTGCACAAGTATCTCCTTTTGTAGATACAGGAAAGAGGATCTGAGGTAATAGTGGAGGTAAAAGGATAAAAACTATTCAGACGGGGGCAACAGCAGGGAGGTAATGATTACTTACATTTATCATAGCCATGAGCTGGGTCAGTCAAGAATTTGAGCTACCATCTTTATCCTTATGTTTTGTCTTAGTATCCCTTTTCTATAATTTGAAGGTTCTACACTCTTCTTTTTTTGAACTTATCCCAAATGCAAAAAGGTTCTTCTCCCCCTATCAAACAGAGATGTTAATTAAGTTATGGAAGTCCAAATGCTGGGGATGTCAATGTGCCTGACATGATAGAACTGCATATAGGAGATGGCTCACGTCCCACTGCTCTTATCATGTGAAAGCTGAGGAATGGGCTTTTAGATATGTTTCCCATTTAGCAGAATAGTAGAAATCATAAAGCCATGTTAATCCTCTCTAAAACTGTGGGTGGAACTCTTGTGGTCTAAATTATATATGTAAAAATAAGGTATCTGAGACCTTCATCCTAAAATGCAGATGAATCCCGATCAGGGTCTTGGGAGAAATTTCAAATATGTCTTTCAGATCTCGTCCATGGATTTACTTATTTTTCTGTGTTGACTGTCAAAGAATTTTAGTGTGACACCAGGAGATGTTGCCAACATGTGAGCTAAATCTCACTTCTTCCTTCTGCTGGGTCCTGTTGTCTGGCTTTGGCCTGGAAAACAAATCAAAATCCAACAGCAAAATTTTGTCTTCAGCAAGGAAGTTATAAGTGAAAATGTACTCTGAATGTTTAATGGAGATGGGTTGAGGTGAGTAGAGATATTTCAAGCTTACTTCTCTGCTGAGTTTTGTTACTAGGATAACTGAGCTTACATTTTTAATATCTGGTGTCACCTGCAGAAACTGTAAACTATTTCATAAGGCACCCATTTCTCACATGATACAAACACAAGATGAATAGAATAGAATAGAATAGAATAGAATAGAATAGAATAGAATAGAATAGAGTAGAGTAGAGTAGAGTAGAGTAGAGTAGAGTAGAATAGAATAGAATAGAATAGAATAGAATAGAATAGAATAGAATAGAATAGAATAGAAACAAATCAAATCAAACAAATAAATCTCAATTTAAAACTTGAAGATCCATCCATTAAAAAAAAAAAAAAAGTCATTGCTGAATTTTCTGGCTGCTAGCACTTCAGTGAGACATCAATATCTCATGGTGACTCAAAAAAGACCAGCAAACAACAAAGTTCCAGGGACCTCTGGTGGGAAGACAGATGGATATGAACATGGTGAAGACAGTCTTAGGCTGCAATCCAGATTTAGACGTTACCAGGCATGGAAGAAAACATAGAATGGCTTCCTAGCTGAAAGTCATTGATAACATGAGTCTCCTTCTGTTCAGGTGGAGGACTATGTAACAAGAACATGTAGATCTTCACATGCTTCAAAAATCACTAGACAGTATGTGAGAAAAAGAAAGATGTAAGCCTCCCAGAATAACGAGTACCTAGAAGTAGAAATAATGTTATTAGAAGGCTAATCCCATGTGAAATACGCCATTAGTTTTTAGAATCTACTTATTTAACTTATATTTATGTCCTGAATTGCTTTTGTCTCAGGAGAAAATAAAGGGGTGTTTCAATTGAGATACAACTTGAAAAATGCAAAGCCATATATTGCAAAATGCCTTGATTATCTGGCTGTAAAATTTAACCCTGGGATTTCTGAATAAGACATGCATGCATCTGTGCTTATTCAGCTAAGAAGATTAATCATTTCATCTAATTTTAGATATCTAGGGGCTGATTGGTCCTGTAGATTATTCCTACAGGCAAGTTGATGGAGAAGGAAATGATAAATCTTTCTCCTTGGTTGATAACTCCACTTCTGATAACACTCTTGAGCCATTAGAATTAAATAGGCATTCTGGCTTTCATAACATTCATAATATGCAGAAATTAAACTCAATTACTATGCACACATATTCCTTCAGGTAAGATGTGCCCAGAACCTGAGACATTCACCAAAAAATGATGAGTGTTTCATTTATCAGTCTTGCCTTTTTACTGGCCTCCGGTGGCATCCTATGTCCTGTGTACATGGAAGGTCTTAAACAGTACGGCATTAGTCTTTGCAGGCCTTAATCAACTTGGTCAGCAGATGACAATAATAGAAGCTGGACCTCTGCCAAACACAATAATGGTATTTCCTGCAGTATTCACCAGAGTTTCCAGTTCTGCAGACAGGGTGTAGCATGGTAAACCTAAACATCATGGTATTTAAATATCCAGCTACAAACATTCACAAGTGACTCATGGTCCTGGTTGCTTCCTATTTAGCTAAGGTGATCCAAAATACTTTTATCTAATGAGACTTTATTGTCAGAAAATCTGAAATACTCATTTTCTGAGAATCAGAGCCTTTTATCATTTCTTCATGTATATATACCAAAATAGAGAAATCAAAAGACTAAGAGTTATTAAAAAGGGCTTAGAGTAGTTTTATAGATAGAATAGTTTAGTCCTAGAGCTCTGGCAGTTTTAGACTGGACATCTTTGAAAGTGTCTGCCCTTGGAAATAAACAATTCTGTGGCTAGCTGGTACTTGTCTTACAGTATAACAGACTAGCCGAGGTTCCTCCAGTGTCTAAGGAAAACATGAGTCTACCAGCCTTTCTTTCAGTGGAGATGCTGATAGGGAATCTCTAACAATCAACTCTGATAAACTCAAATGATGTGTTCTGATAAACTCAAATAGCTGCTCTCCTTGAGGCCTCTTGTTTTGTCATTTTGACGTGAAAATAACTGAGACATTCAGAAAGTATTAGGGCAAAGGCTGACAGACTTTCAGTAGCAATTTATGTCTTGTTTGTACATGAAAGCGGAATATACAGTAGTCCTAAGGATATATGTCTGCAGTTGCATTTGCTGGTTGAGATCCATGCCAGTAGTAGCATCTCAGATATTTACACCAGAACTGTGTTCTGTTTAAATAAATACACAGGCACTGAACAACACTGGGAAAATATTAGTAGATGGCCTTAAAAGATTTTCTTTGCTGCTTTGTCTCACAACAGTTATACTGCCACCACCTAGAAACTGCAAACTTTTTCCTATTTTCTTTATGACAGTTTGGTGAAGAATCATGGACGACTCCCATCTCAGTATTTATTCCGTCACATGGATAATGAGACCTGATATCACTCTCTGCCCTCTTGTAAATATGTGTACAATACATGCCAGGGTCCTGCAGGAGCAATTCTTTTCCTTCTGCTTATCACCATACCAAATTATCAAGATGATTTGCATGTGTTGTTGGCTGAGAAATCTCTCAGAAACCTGTTCTTTACAGTAATGACTGAGAGATGTGATGTTTTTGTATGGTAGGTTGGATTTGTCATATATTACCATCTGGTGTATAATCACATTAGTGTATTGTAGAAGGAGTGTTGAAAAAAAAAATAGGCCAAGAAAGGAAATGAAGATATTTTCTCACGTCTTTGCTTTTCAGGAGGATAAGGAAACCTGTTTTAGACAAGAAAGTGTGGAAGACCTATTGGAAATGGGAAGTCAGCAGGAACAGAAGTGGAAAAGGCTGTTCAGAGATCCACTGAGCCTCTTATTTTATCTGGGAGAATTGTATGTGTGAGCTGAAATAGAGTGAAAGCAGTTTCCAAAGAGGAAGGATTTAACACAACAACCTGACTTCAGATGTATAGGACTGAGTACACCCCTAAATCTCCAGGGGTGATCCAGTTCATCTGCTTTCCAGGAAGGTTCAGCTTTATACATGTCTATGTATGTCAGCCACCTCCCTGCTTTCACTGGAAGCACTTGTGGGAAACGACAGATATTCCCTCCTGCCACACTTGCCTACCAATGGGCTGCAGGCAAATCATGCTTTTATTTTCCAGTGATCTCAAATCAACAGACCTCTGGCCTTTGACTCCATAATTTCTTCAATTGTCAGAAACACTTAGTACCCTCATTTTAATGTTATTCTTCTGTCTTAAGCTGCCCCATTTATTTATTTGCTTCCTTTCTGGTACTCAGAGATTTCCTTTCACAGCAAAGGGAACTTCTTTTCTGACTGTGTTTCCTTGGGAAGCACCATCCCACCAGCATCTCCAGCTTCATTTTCAGTGCAAAGCTCTATTATATTGGTATGTCAAGGACAGGGATGTTAAAATAATAGCAATGCTAAAGAAAATTGTAAAATCCAGAGCCAAAATCCTGATGTGGTTCACCGTGGTTTTACTTTAAATCAAATTTCTGAGGCTGCTGAGGCTCCAATTGTGCTATTAAACAAGATGTGTCATCCCACTCTACCTCATTTTCTCATTTTAAATACAAAATTCAAGACAACCCGTCTATTAAATAGCACCTTATGCAAAGTCTTGGAAAATCCTATATTGGTTATGTGCGTATGAGAGAAAGAGTAGATGCCCTCCAGGTATCTGAACAAGTAATTTCAGAAAACGTATTCTACAGATATTTAGATGGTGACCACCTTTGCTTTTCCTTCAGACAACAGTCTGGTTTGACAAAACTATATTTCCCTGAATATTTTTTTCACACGTATAGAGAGAGGAATAGTTTTGGTTTGCTTCTTTCTCATACCTATTTGGAGAAAAGATAATCACTTTTTTTTTTTTTTTTTAGTGCTTTTTGCAAATCTTTAAAAAGAGAAAGTAAGCAACAGCTGTCCTTTAATAAGGAAACAACTAAGAATCTTTAAAGCCTTATTTTAGTTCCCATCCTCTAATACTTCAGGCATTTCCCTTAAAATAAATAAATAATAATAATAAAAAAAATCAATCTCAGTACATGATCTCTCCTCACTACCTTGAGGACCTTTTGGTTAATTTCAAATTTGACAATGGGGTAGCGTTTTCAAGGATATTAACTTTCTACAGAAGTTGTAAAAACATGTCCAGCCGAAGAAAACATGGCTGTAGCACATTCTCAGCAATAGTATTTGCCACCAGGATATAGAATAGATAGAATTAGAAAAGGATAGATGGAATATAGAATAGAATTACATATGGAATAGATTATTACAGCAGCTTCTTCTCTCATTGCTTGCAGGATTTTTGACATTGAACAATCCAGGAATGACACCTGCTGCCTGAAGAACATGGACGTTGGCACTTTATTGCTCGTTGTCCTAATAGTCCCCAGCTGGAATCTGCAGTGGTCAAAAATGAGATATGGGAATTGTGTCACATGCAGCACAGGCACCATGATGGCATATCTTCCATCTGTCTTAGGGCTTCCAGAAAGACATTTCTTGGATAGGAAAAGCCAATGGCTGCTATATAACTCTCCCAACCTTTTCCTTCTGATCTTCCCTCTGTGTTCTAAAATATGACTTGCTGTAAGAGCAAAGCTAAGTTACCTCCGCCACTGGTGCCAAGTGGCCAAGCTCCCTTTGACATCAGTTAGGTCATTTTTGTTCATGCTGTTCCAAAATATGTCAGTTTGGCCACAGAGGTGCAAAACTTTCATGTCATTTGTCAGGAAACTTTGTTCTGGGAGTTTTAGATTAACTTTTATTTTCCCCTGCCTGACAAGTAATCACTGCTTCACTTTCTGCTGAAGAATATGGTTCCCATTATCAGAAAGCACTGCCTATTATTTCACCAGTTTGCGTTTCGTTGCTTATTCTGTT